>NW_021286586.1:0-1122 GCF_002162155.2 Triticum dicoccoides
TGAGGAGTTTTCTTGGCCTCGCTGGATTCTATAGGCGTTTTGTGAGAGATTTCAGCACCATTGCTGCACCTCTCAATGAGCTTACAAAGAAAGATGTGCCTTTTCTTTGGGGTACCGCACAGGAAGAAGCCTTCACGGTATTGAAAGATAAGTTGACACATGCTCCTTTACTCCAACTTCCTGATTTTAATAAGACTTTTGAGCTTGAATGTGATGCTAGTGGAATTGGATTAGGCGGTGTGTTATTACAAGATGGCAAACCTGTTGCATACTTTTCTGAAAAATTGAGTGGGCCTAGTCTGAATTATTCTACTTATGATAAAGAATTATATGCTCTTGTTCGGACTTTAGAAACATGGCAACATTATTTATGGCCCAAAGAATTTGTTATACATTCTGATCATGAATCTTTGAAACATATTAAAAGTCACGCTAAACTGAACCGTAGACATGCTAAATGGGTTGAATTCATTGAGACTTTTCCTTATGTCATTAAACACAAGAAGGGAAAAGAAAATGTTATTGCTGATGCATTGTCTCGCCGCTATACTATGCTTTCACAACTTGACTTCAAAATATTTGGTTTGGAAACCATCAAAGATCAATATGTGCATGATGCTGATTTTAAAGATGTAATGCAGAATTGTAAAGAAGGAAGAATGTGGAACAAGTTTGTTGTTAACAATGGATTTGTGTTTCGAGCTAACAAGCTATGCATTCCAGCTAGCTCCATTCGTCTTTTGTTGTTGCAGGAGGCGCATGGAGGAGGATTAATGGGACACTTTGGCGTGAAGAAGACGGAGGACGTACTTGCTACACATTTCTTTTGGCCAAAGATGAGACGGGATGTTGAGCGTTTTATTGCTCGCTGCACTACATGTCAAAAAGCTAAGTCACGACTCAATCCTCATGGTTTATATATGCCTTTGCCTGTACCTAGTGTTCCTTGGGAGGATATATCTATGGACTTTGTTTTAGGTTTACCTCGAACAAAGAAGGGGAGGGATAGCATATTTGTTGTCGTGGATAGATTCTCGAAAATGGCACACTTTATACCATGTCATAAAAGCGATGATGCTGTTAATGTTGCTGATTTGTTCTTTCGTGAAATTATTCGCTTGC
>NW_021286587.1:0-1463 GCF_002162155.2 Triticum dicoccoides
CATCAAAGATCAATATGTGCATGATGCTGATTTTAAAGATGTAATGCAGAATTGTAAAGAAGGAAGAATGTGGAACAAGTTTGTTGTTAACAATGGATTTGTGTTTCGTGCTAACAAGCTATGCATTCCAGCTAGCTCCGTTCGTCTTTTGTTGTTGCAGGAGGCGCATGGAGGAGGATTAATGGGACACTTTGGCGTGAAGAAGACGGAGGACGTACTTGCTACACATTTCTTTTGGCCAAAGATGAGACGGGATGTTGAGCGTTTTATTGCTCGCTGCACTACATGTCAAAAAGCTAAGTCACGACTCAATCCTCATGGTTTATATATGCCTTTGCCTGTACCTAGTGTTCCTTGGGAGGATATATCTATGGACTTTGTTTTAGGTTTACCTCGAACAAAGAAGGGGAGGGATAGCATATTTGTTGTCGTGGATAGATTCTCGAAAATGGCACACTTTATACCATGTCATAAAAGCGATGATGCTGTTAATGTTGCTAATTTGTTCTTTCGTCAAATTATTCGCTTGCATGGTGTGCCAAATACTATTGTTTCAGATCGTGATACTAAATTTCTTAGCCACTTTTGGAGATGTTTATGGGCTAAGTTGGGGACTAAACTGCTTTTTAGTACTACTTGTCACCCCCAAACTGATGGACAAACTGAAGTAGTCAATAGAACGTTGTCTACTATGCTTAGGGCTGTTTTGAAGAATAATAAGAAAATGTGGGAGGAATGCTTGCCTCATATTGAATTTGCTTATAATCGTTCATTACATTCTACTACTAAGATGTGCCCTTTTGAAGTTGTGTATGGTTTCCTACCTCGTGCACCTATTGATTTGTTGCCTCTTCCATCTTCGGAGAAGGTTAATTTTGATGCTAAACAACGTGCTCAATTGATTTTAAAATGCATGAGTTAACTAAGGAAAACATTGAGCGTATGAATGCTAAATATAAACTTGCTGGAGATAAGGGTAGAAAACATGTTGTGTTTACACCTGGAGATCTTGTTTGGTTACATTTGCGTAAGGATAGATTTCCTGATTTGCGCACATCAAAGTTAATGCCACGTGCTGATGGTCCCTTTAAGGTGTTAGAGAAAATAAATGATAATGCATATAAACTTGAGCTGCCTGCAGATTTTGGGGTTAGTCCCACTTTTAACATTGCAGATTTGAAGCCTTATTTGGGTGAGGAAGATGAACTTCCGTCGAGGACGACTTCATTTCAAGAAGGGGAGGATGATGAGGACATCAATACAATTGTTACACCCACAGCCCCTGCTGCTATACATACTGGACCAATTACTAGAGCTCGTGCACGCCAACTAAATTACCAGGTACTTTCGTTTCTTGGTAATGATTCTAATGTTCATGAGAATATGATGCTGCCTAAATTGGATACATTTGTTTTGCTTACAAATGAAGGGCCTAGCTTGGAGAAGGATGAACATTGGAGCAA
>NW_021286588.1:0-2604 GCF_002162155.2 Triticum dicoccoides
CTCCTTCCCCTACAGCCGAGGGTGAGCTACAAGTCCATCTCCTCCATTTTTTGATGTCACTAGGTTTCATTCTCAAGTCAACTGGCGTAACCTAGGCGTCTCCCGTCCGAAAGGGTTGCATCGATAAATATGCATTCAATTGCATATTTATCACCACAGCTCTTTTGGATTGTCCAGCGTTTTCCATGGACAGCCCAAGGATGTGTAGATTGGGTATGTTCTCCATGTTCTACCTCGTTCCGAGACAGGATTTCGGCGGCACCTCCCCATTGTTCTCCGGAGCACATTCTCTCGGCTATTTGCCGAGACGTGTATCTAGAGAACAGCGGGGAAGTGCTGCCGAAATTTTGTCTCGGAACGGGGTAGAATGGAGAACGTACTCAATCTACACATCCTCGGGTGGGATTAGGACCCATCTTTACCTATTAGAGATGTAGGTGGATTCAACGCGGTAGAAACTGAAAATTTGATGTGATTAATTTAAGTGAATCCTTAATTATGTTGTGTGGCTTGCAAAAAAACAGAGGATGGCAGATAATCAGTGGATGTATAGTGGTTTTATCCGTCGAATCGAGTAACATCAGAGTCGATCGCGAAAATCGATGTGTATTTGAAGTAGATATTCCGTCGTCCAATGAGAATTATCCCACCATGCCCCTGTGCGAGATGTGCCAGACGTCACCGTAGAAATCAGACAGACATGAGTGAGCACCTTCGCATGCACGGATATATGCCAAACTTTGACATGCCACCGATAAACATAGCCGAGCAGGACCGTGGTAGAGAGGAGGTGATGCGACAATGCATTGACGGATATGAGGACGACGGGGTCAGGGACATGCTAGATGATGTCATTGTTGCAGAAACGGCAAATGCGACACCTTTAGAGAATGAACCGGAGGAGCCGGAGGCAACCGCACAGGCCTTCTTGGAGGTCTTGGCCTCGTCGAAGAAACCTCTTTATGTGGGTGCGAAAATATCTCAGCTGCCATCTCGCAACTGATTGCAGTCAAGGCTGAGTACAGCTGTAGCCAGAAATGCTTCGAAGCATTCCTGGGAGTATGGGCTAACAGCCTCCCTGAGGGTCATGAACTGCCGAAAAGCATGTACGATACAAATAAAATCATGAAGGCACTCTCTATGGATTATGAGAAAATAGATGTTTGCCCGAAGAATTGCCTTTTGTTTAGGCACGAGTATGCAGATGACAAGTACTGTAGGAAGTGCGGTTCGTCTCGGTACATTGAGGTGGTCGGTGAGGATGGTGAGAAAAAGCAGCTAACCATCCCCGTTAAGGTTCTTCGGTATCTTGATTTCATAAAAAGACTGCAGCGCCTTTTCATCACAAAGGAGTCTGCCAAAATGATGAAGTGGCACAAGGAAGGAATAAGGTACAATCCAAAAAAATCGTACATCCATTGGGTGGGGAAGCATGGAAGTCGTTCGATGAAGAATACCCCGAGGAAGCAGCCGAGGCTGGGAATGTCAGAATAGCCATATTAGGTGATGGGTTGAATCCATATGGTATGTCGTGTTGGGGAACGTAGCAGAAATTCAAAATTTTCCTACGTGTCACCAAGATCTATCTATGGAGAAACCACCAACGAGGGGAAGGAGAGTGCATCTACATACCCTTGTAGATCGTTAAGCGGAAGCATTCATGAGAAAGGGGTTGAAGGAGTCGTGCTCGTCGTGATCCAAATCACCGGAGATCCTAGTGCCGAACGGACGGCACCTCCGCGTTCAACACACGTACAGCCCGGTGACGTCTCCCACGCCTTGATCCAGCAAGGAGAGAGGGAGAGGTTGAGGAAGACTCCATCCAGCAGCAGCACAATGGCGTGGTGGTGGTGGAGGAGCGTGGCAATCCAGGAGGGCTTCGCCAAGCACCGCGGGAGAGGAGGAGGAGGAGAAGAGGCAGGGCTGCACCAATAGAGGGAGAAAACTCATGTGTTGGCAGCCCCAAAACCTCAAGTATATATAGGGGGGAAGGGGGCTGCGCCCCCTTTAGGGTTTCCCACCCCAAGGGGTGCGGCCAGCCCTAGATCCAATCTAGGGGGGGGGGCGGCCAAGATGGGAGGAGTGCCTCCCAAGTCAAGTGGAGGCCTCCCCCTTTAGGGTTTTCCCCTTCCCATGCGCATGGGCCTTGGGGGGGCTGGTGCCCCTGGCCCATTAAGGCTAGGGCGCCCCCCTACAGCCCATGCTACTGTATTGGACGTGGTGGAACAATTTCCGGACCTCCGGACCCCTCCGGAATCCTCCGGAACCTTCTGGAAGCTTCCCGGTACAATACCGAAAAACCCGAACTTTTTCCAGAACCCGAACAACAACTTTCCATATATAAATCTTTACCTCCGGACCATTCCAGAACTCCTCGTGACGTCCGGGATCTCGTCCGGGACTCCGAACAACATTCGGTAACCACATACAAACTTCCTTTATAACCCTAGCGTCATCGAACCTTAAGTGTGTAGACCCTACGGGTTCGGGAGACATGCAGACATGACCGAGACGTTCTCCGGTCAATAACCAACAGCGGGATCTGGATAGCCATGTTGGCTCCCACATGTTCCACGATGATCTCATCAGATGAACCACGATGTC
>NW_021286589.1:0-2202 GCF_002162155.2 Triticum dicoccoides
TCATCGACGAGCTATCTGAGGTACTAATCTGATTTTATTAGATTTATATTTCCTGTAAGTACCCTTTTTTTTCATGGCATTGGTTTTTTTGTTAAGTACATGAGCATCAATTTCATATGGGTGTGCTAGTTGAAAGGATCTAGCATAGATTTTCTTGCATATTGAATGGTGGTTTTTGAATCTGAATCATTTTCTTCACGTATTGATGAGGTATTTCTACTCATGTACTGGCCCAGCCATAATGTTTGCGTACATGTAGGATTGTAGCTAGGGATCTAGCATATATTTTCTTGTTGGATGGCGGTTTTAGAATCTGATTCATTTTCTGATTCGAATAGACAGAAGAAAAAACCCACTAGTATAGCTAAAACAGAGATTCATTATATGATTCCATAACGGCATGCTTTATTGATTAAGCAAACTTACATCGTTCACAAGGGATACATGAATGAAAGAAGTGGCGTAATCAACCCAAATACAAGATAGATGATTCTCATAGCTATTTCTAGCGATCTCATGTGCGACACCATTGGCTTCCCGAGGACAGTGAGAAAATGCGCAGTTCCTATCTCCAGAACTAGATCAAAACTATCAGCAATAATACGTGATCCTTTGTTCCACCATGTGTTACCTCGAGTAAAAGCTTGAACAACTTGTAAGCAATCCCATTCTACAATAATTTGATGATAGCCTACAGGTGCTACCAAAGATAGGCCTTCTTTCATTGCCACTGAATCCATCAAGCAGGCAGATGATGCATTTGGAATATAATGGTAATTTACTGGATTGACACAAAGTTGCCATACTGATCTCTTAAAACACCACCCGTCGACTCATCTCCTTCTTAACTATCATATGATGCATCTACATTCAGATTTAATTGGTAAGAATCCTGTTCTGACCACTTGATTATTTCTTTGAGAACCCCTGTTTTGCATGACAACATTTCCTTTTCTAGCAATTGGTCTGCCTTGTTGCATGAGGACAGAACCAATACCTTCACCTGATGCATCTATTTTAAAAGTAAATGGCAGGGTCAAATAAGGCAAAGCCATAACAAGAGCAGTGACCAGACAATTCTTCAATGTTGTGAAGGCCTCAATTTCAGCATCTGACCACTGGAATGAATGCTTTTTAGACAACATGCCCTAAATACTCAACTTGTATTTGTAAAACTAGAATTCAATTTATGAATCTTTTTTTAGACCACTGGAATGAATATTTTTTAGCATATATTTGTAAAACTAGAATTCAATTTTTTATTCCAATAAATAGACAAAAAACACTTTGTTTTGCATGACAAAATTTCCTTTTCCAAGTTAAGTTCCTCCAAAGTATTTTCCACACCGGTATCATCAGAGTCATAAGTTAAGGGATAAAGATAGTAGCCCATAGCTCCTTTATCAATTTCCTTCTAAAACTTAATAGGGGCTAACAATGTTGGAGAATTTGTATTGCTGCTCTTAGAAAGAATAATGGTTTCTTGATTCCAGTAGATAGAAGAATACCCCCTTGTGTGTAACATGGAGGAGTATAATGAAGCCTTTTTTCTGATTCCAATCAGAATTACACCTGTAACAAGTATCAAGTATCATTTAACCAAGCCACATCATGAATTCTTTCATGTGTTAATTATGTACTTCTTGTGCACTAATCTATCAATGCAACTATTCCACCGTCCATATTTATGCATGTCAAATTATTTGGGTCAATTATGTATGTGCATATACGCCTTATTTCCAGCAAATAGATATTTGTCATGTTACACACGTATGTACTTTTCACACATTCTAATTAAGAGCAAGGTAGCAGAATAGATTAACTGAGTTCTTCTTTGTGTACTAATTCACAGGAGGATGACGATGATGTGGGGTATGACATGGACAGCAGGCACAGCAAGAGCCACTACATCATGAGGCAGCTGATTGCTGGAAAATTCAAGTACCGTTTCTATGGCAAGCTTGGCTGCCCCTTCTATGGCAAGGCGATCAAGGGCGGCATTGATGGCTTGATGCAACATGCCGTCACCACTGGCAACTCCTACAGTAGGAAGCAAAAGGCCAGTACTCTGGCCAAACATGCGGCCTACGGGCGCTTTAAAGATTGTCAAAGTCAATGAGCCCTACTACATCCCGCCGCGCCGCCGCTAAACATGGGAGACAAGTGATGTGCTGCTAGACTGCTGCTGCTGCCCCAGGACCG
>NW_021286590.1:0-1239 GCF_002162155.2 Triticum dicoccoides
CCCCCCCCTTGATCACCAGATATCGCCTATTCTACTCTATACTGCTTGCATTAGAGTAGTGTAGCATGTTACTGCTTTCGTTAATCCTATTCTGATGCATAGCCTGACATTGTCGCTACATCTGTTGATACCTTACCTGCAATCCTATATGCTTAGTATAGGATGCTAGTTTATCATCATTGGCCCTACATTTTTGTCAGTCTGCCTTGCTATACTATCGGGCCGTGATCACTTGGGAGGTGATCACGGGTATATACTATACATACATACATACTATACAGATGGTGACTAAAGTCGGGTCAGCTCATTGAGTACCCGCAAGTGATTCCGACGAGGGGGCTGAAAGGACAGGTGGCTCCATCCCGGTAGAGGTGGGCCTGGGTTCCCGACGGCCCTCGACTGTTACTTTGTGGCGGAGCGACAGGGCAGGTTGAGACCACCTAGGAGACAGGTGGTCCTGGCCCTGTTCGGCGTTCGCGATACTTAACACGCTTAACGAGATCTTGGTATTTGATCTGAGTCTGGCTACGAGCCTATACGCACTAACCATCTACGTGGGAGTAGTTATGGGTATCCCGACGTCGTGGTATCAGCCGAAGCACTTCAGACGTCAGCGACGGAGCGGCGCGCGCCGAATTGGACTGGAACGCCACTAGGCTAGGTCTGCTTTCGGCCGCCCTCGCAACGTGCAGGTGTGCTATGGGCGATGGGCCCAGACCCCTGTGCGCTTAGGTTTAGACCGGCGTGCTGGCCTCTCTGTTTTGCCTAGGTGGGGCTGCGACGTGTTGATCTTCCGAGGCCGGGCATGACCCAAGAAAGTGTGTCCGGCCAAATGGGATCGAGCGTGTTGGGCTATGTGGTGCACCCCTGCAGGGAAGTTAATCTATTCGAATAGCCGTGATCTTCGGTAACAGGACGACTTGGAGTTGTACCTTGACCTTATGACAACTAGAACCGGATACTTAATAAAACACACCCTTCCAAGTTCCACAGACAACCCGGTGATCGCTTTTCCGCAGGGCGACGAGGAGAGGATCGCCGGGTAGGATTATGCTATGAGATGTTACTTGGAGATGCTACTTGGAGGACTTCGACCTACCCTCTTCTGCCTGTTGCAAGACGAAGGTGACCAGAAGCGTAGTCTTCGATAAGACTAGCTATCCCCCTCTTATTCTGGCATTCTGCAGTTCAGTCCACTGATATGGCCCTTTACACATATACCCATGCATATGTAGTGTA
>NW_021286591.1:0-532 GCF_002162155.2 Triticum dicoccoides
AGCTAAGCCCTCGCTGGGAGGGTCGCTCTCCACTCGGTAGGATTTTTCACACTTAGGAGAGTACTGGACTGAAGCTAAGCTCCCGAGTGGGAGGCTGGCTCCCCACTCGGTAGGATTTTCAAACACTTAGGCTAGTACTGGACTGCAGCTAAACCCTCGAGTGGGAGGCTGGCTCACCACTCGGTAGGATTTTCAAACACTTAGGCAAGTACTGGACTGCAGCTAAGCCCCCGAGTGGGAGGCTGGCTCACCACTCGGTAGGATTTTCATACACTTAGGCGAGTACTGGACTGCAGCTTAGGCCCCGAGTGGGAGGCTGGCTCACCACTCGGTAGGATTTTCAAACACTTAGGCGAGTACTTGACTGCAGCTAAGCCCCCGAGTGGGAGGGTCGCTGTCCACTCGGTAGGATTTTCAAACACTTAGGCGAGTACTGGACTGCAGCTAAGCCCCCGAGTGGGAGGCTGCCTCACCACTCGGTAGGATTTTCAAACACTTAGGCGAGTACTGGACTGTAGCTAAGCCCCCGAGT
>NW_021286591.1:542-1576 GCF_002162155.2 Triticum dicoccoides
GGGGTCCAGGGGGAGAGAGGGGAGGTGCAGGGGGCGAGGGCGTCTCCGTGGCGTCGCGAGGGAGTCGGGGAGGCTGCCACGGCGAAGCAGGAGGTGGCCGGCGCTCTTCGGGCGCGCGCCACGCCTCGCCTCTGCCTACTGGCAGAGGAAGAAGAGGACAAGGGGGGGGGGAAGGAGGTGGGCTGGGCCGCACTGGGCCGGTCCTGTTGGGCTGCACGGGTAGGTGGCCAGGTAAAACTCTTCTCTCTCTTTCTATTTCTGTTTTTATTTATTGTTTTCTATTTTGTTCTGTTTTGTTTTAGTTTAGTAAAGTACTAAACCATTTTAATAAATTTTGTGGTTTATTATGTGGCTTACTAAAATATATACAAAGCCACTCACAAACTTCCAGAATTATTTGGAGTCATATTTAATATATATTAAATATAAATCCAAAGCAAATAGTTATTGGATTAATTCAAATGGCCAAAATAAATATCTCTGTGACTCCAAAAATATTGGTTTAAATTTTACCTCTCACCAATATTTCCATGGAATAACAGGAACATTTTCTTGGACTCATTTGATGAAATTTAAATGTTGGTTATTTTTAAAGGTCTTCTGAGGCTTTGAAAATTCCTCAATTCAATTTCATTTGAATTTAAACATGATGCTCACATGAGGTCTAGCCTAGTGCATTACCAGAAGCTAGGGATGTGACAAATCGGTAGGATTTTCAAGCACTTAGGCGAGTACTGGACTGCAGCTAAGCCCCCGAGTGGGAGGCTCGCTCACCACTCGGTAGGATTTTCAAACACTTAGGCGAGTACTGGACTGCAGCTAAGCCCCCGAGTGGGAGGGTCGCTCTCCACTTGGTAGGATTTTCAAACACTTAGGTGAGTACTGGACTGCAGCTAAGCCCCCGAGTGGGAAGCTGGCTCACCACTCGGTAGGATTTTCAAACACTTAGGTGAGTACTGGACTGCAGCTAAGCCCCCGAGTGGGAGGCTGGCTCACCACTCGGTAGGATTTTCAAACAATTAGGCGAGTACTAG
>NW_021286591.1:2852-3538 GCF_002162155.2 Triticum dicoccoides
GGTCGTTCTCCACTCGGTAGGATTTTTCACACTAAGGCGAGTACTGGACTGCAGCTAAGCCCCCGAGTGGGAGGCTGGCTCACCACTCGGTAGGATTTTCAAACACTTAGGCGAGTCCTGGACTGCAGCTAAGCCCCCGAGTGGGAGGCTGGCTCACCACTCGGTAGGATTTTCAAACACTTAGGCGAGTACTGGACTGTAGCTAAGCCCCCGAGTGGGAGGCTGGCTCACCACTCGGTAGGATTTTCAAACACTTAGGCGAGTACTGGACTACAGCTAAGCCCCTGAGTGGGAGGGTCGCTCTCCACTCGGTAGGATTTTTCAAACTTAGGCGAGTACTGCACTGCAGCTAAGCCTCCGAGTGGGAGGGTCGCTCTCCACTCGGTAGGATTTTTCAAACTTAGGCGAGTACTAGACTACAGCTAAGCCTCCGAGTGGGAGGGTCGCTCTCCACTCTGTAGGATTTTTCACACTTAGGCGAGTACTGGACTGCAGCTAAGCCCCCGAGTGGGAGGTTCGCTCTCCACTCGGTAGGATTTTTCAAACTTAGGCGAGTACTGGACTGCAGCTAAGCCCCCGAGTGGGAGGGTCGCTCTCCACTCGGTAGGATTTTCAAGCTTAGGCGAGTACTGGACTGCAGCTAAGCCTCCGAGTGGGAGGGTCACTCTCCACTCGGTAGGATTTTC
>NW_021286591.1:6152-7807 GCF_002162155.2 Triticum dicoccoides
CGAGTGGGAGGCTGGCTCACCACTCGGTAGGATTTTCAAACACTTAGGCGAGTACTGACTGCAGCTAAGCCCCCGAGTGGGAGGCTGGCTCTCCACTCGGTAGGAATTTCAAACACTTAGGTGAGTACTGGACTGCAGCTAAGCCCCCGAGTGGGAGGGTCGCTGTCCACTCGGTAGGATTTTCAAACACTTAGGCGAGTACTGGACTGCAGCTAAGCCCTCGAGTGGGAGGCTGGCTCACCACTTGGTAGGATTTTCAAACACTTAGGCGAGTACTGGACTGCAGCTATGCCCCCAAATGGGAGGCTGGCTCACCAATCGTGTCAGGACCCCGACTCGATGTCACATCAATCTAGCCGGTAACACCTCATATCACTTTGCGGCCTCACGCACGGTATCCCCACGGGTGTCGCCTTACCTTCGCCCGGGACCGTTTGCGCCTTTTGGCTCACGTATATGATAGTGTCGCTAGCATCCAGATGATAAAGAGCCCGGGCTGACAGGACTAGTCGTAAACCCAAAGTGGCACAGACTTACAGGGACAGGCATCCATGACCCAGCTTCGAACGTGTCGGTCATCAGCAAGTGGGTCCGGGCTGTAGCACTGGGCTAGCAGGACTCCGGTAAACCGGGCTGTAGCGGGCTAACAGGACTCCGGTACTCAAAGCGTGACATTTCCCCGAAGGGACAGACACATGAACGAAGAAGGACACATGCCGGCCAGCCTAAGTGTTCCAGAGCAGTAGCAAGCTACCATGGCTCAGCGGTAACACTACGAGACATTTCCCGGTAAGAGAGGCTACTAAAGATAAACAACTAGATAGTCAGATCCCACACATACCAAGCATTTCAATCATACACACAATATGCCCGATATGTGCAAATACAACGAAGCATCACAACATGACTCTACGACACAAGTACTTTATTTAAGGCTCAGGGAGCCATACATAACATACACAAAGGTACGGGTCTCACGACCCAACATGCAAGTCATACAGTCATACAAACCAGCAGCGGAAGTAACTTGTCTGAGTACAGACAACTAGTAAAATAAAAGAGGCTTGGACAGCCTAGCTATACTACGTGGTCCTTCACAAGCTCAGGGTCACCACCTGGGTCTTTAGCCTACTCGTTGATGTCAACGTCTACATAGAACCCATCAGAAGGGGTTGCAGCGTCTTCTGTAAAAATGTAGATTATAGCAACATGAGTACAAGGGTACTCAGCAAGACTTACATCAGATCCTACATACATGCATGTTATCAAGAAGGGTTGGTGGAGTTATTGCAGCAAGCTAGCTTTGACTCTTGGCTAGACTATCCTACGATACTTCAACTTGAAATGGTTTTGCGCACACGAGTCCACTACTCACCACTTCAATACACTACCGAGGATCCACCTCCGTCTTCCTACGGAAGAGCCATCCTCGGCACTCACACTTATCTTGAGGCTTTTAGTAGTTTCCATTTACTTGTCTATGAACTGTATAGGCAACCAAGTAGTCCTTTACCGCGGACGCGGCTATTCGAATAGATTATGATAACCCTGCAGGGGTGTACTTCTTCATACATGTTTCCACCACTTAGCGTCTGCACACGACATGTGCTCGGCAGACTTCAAGCGAAAGCCGACGTGGGTGTAGACCACGACCT
>NW_021286592.1:0-1379 GCF_002162155.2 Triticum dicoccoides
GACCCAAAAACAGAGTAATAGTCCAAGAAACGAGCGAGAATCGGCCAAAACTGCGAGTGTTGATGACCGACACGTAAATGCACCCTGCGGTTCGTTAACCGTGGAAATCACTCCGGGGCCCCAAAACAGTGAGTAATAGTCCATGAAACAGGCCAGAATCAGCAAAAACTGTGAGTGTTGATGACTAACACGTAAGTGCGCCTTGGGGTTCAACAACTACGGAAATCACTTCAGGACCAGAAAACGGTGACTAAAAGTCCACAAAACGCGTTAGAATTGGCCAAAACTGTGAGTGTTCATAACCGACACGTAAGCGCACCCGGGGGTTCGTTAATCGTGGAAATCATTCCGGGGCCCCAAAACAGTGAGTAATTGTCCACGAAACGGGCCAGAATTAGCCAAAACTACTAGTATTGATGACCGACATGTAAACGCACCCTGCGGTTCGTTAATCGTGGAAATCACACCTGGGCCCCAAAACAGTGAGTGTTGATAACCGACACCTAAACGCACCTTGGGGTTCAACAACTATGGAAATCGCTTCGGGACACCTAAATGGTGAGTAATAGCCCACGAAACGCGTCAGAATTGGCCAAAACTGTGAGTATTGACGACAAACATGCAAACGCACTCCGGGGATTGTCAAATCGTGGAAATCGCTCAAGGACGCCCAAACGGTGAGTAATAGTGCATGACACGGACGAGAATTGGCCAAACTTGTGAGTGTTTATGACCGACACGTAAACGCACCCCGGAGTTCGTCAATCGTGGAAATCACTTCGGGACCCCAAAACTAAGTAATAATGCAAGAAATGTTCCAAAATCGGCCCAAAGTGCGCTTGTTGACGATCGACATGTAAGCGCACCATGGGGTTAAACAACCGTGGAAATCACTTTGGGGCCCCAAAACGGTGAGTAATAGTCCATGAAATGGGCCAGCATCGTCCAAAACTGTGAGTGTTGATGACCGACACGTAAATGGACCTTAGGGTTCAACCACTATGGAATTGCTTCGGGACCCCTGAATGATGAGTAATAGTCCACGAATCGCGTCAGAATTGGCAAAAACTGTGAGTGTTGACGACAAAGACGCAAACACACCCCGGGGATTGTAAATCGTCTAAATCGCTCTGGGACGCCAAAACAGTGAGTAATAGTACACAAAACGGACCAGAAATTGGCCAAAATTGTGAGTGTCATTGACCGACACATAAATGCACCACGGGGTTCGTAAATCGTGGAAATCATGCTTTGACCCAAAAACAGAGTAATAGTCCAAGAAACGAGCGAGAATCGGCCAAAACTGCGAGTGTTGATGACCGACACGTAAATGCACCCTGCGGTTCGTTAACCGTGGAAATCACTCCGGGGCCCCAAAA
>NW_021286593.1:0-1190 GCF_002162155.2 Triticum dicoccoides
GGGCCGTGATCACTTGGGAGGTGATCACGGGTATATACTATACATACATACATACTATACAGATGGTGACTAAAGTCGGGTCAGCTCATTGAGTACCCGCAAGTGATTCTGACGAGGGGGCTGAAAGGACAGGTGGCTCCATCCCGGTAGAGGTGGGCCTGGGTTCCCGACGGCCCTCGACTGTTACTTTGTGGCGGAGCGACAGGGCAGGTTGAGACCACCTAGGAGACAGGTGGGCCTGGCCCTGTTCGGCGTTCGCGGATACTTAACATGCTTAACGAGATCTTGGTATTTGATCTGAGTCGGCTACGAGCCTATACGCACTAACCATCTACGTGGGAGTAGTTATGGGTATCCCGACGTCGTGGTATCAGCCGAAGCACTTCAGACGTCAGCGACGGAGCGGCGCGCGCCGGATTGGAATGTAAGCCTGCTCTTGTATTAAGGGGGCTAGTTCCGCTTTCGGCCGCGTACGCAACGTGCAGGTGTGCTATGGGCGATGGGCCCAGACCCCTGTGCGCTTAGGTTTAGACCGGCGTGCTGGCCTCTCTGTTTTGCCTAGGTGGGGCTGCGACGTGTTGATCTTCCGCGGCCGGGCATGACCCAAGAAAGTGTGTCCGGCCAAATGGGATCGAGCGTGTTGGGGAATGTGGTGCACCCCTGCAGGGAAGTTAATCTATTCGAATAGCCGTGATCTTCGGTAACAGGACGACTTGGAGTTGTACCTTGACCTTATGACAACTAGAACCGAATACTTAATAAAACACACCCTTCCAAGTGCCAGATACAACCGGTGGTCGCTCTCTCTCAGGGATACGAGGAGGGGATCGCCGGGTAGGATTATGCTACTGGAGATGTTACTTGGAGATGCTACTTGGAGATGCTACTTGGAGGACTTCAATCTACTCTCTTTTACTTGATGCAAGACGGAGGCTGCCAGAAGCGTAGTCTTCGACAGGATTAGCTATCCCCCTCTTATTCTGGCATTCTGCAGTTCAGTCCACTGATATGGCCTCCTTACACATATACCCATGCATATGTAGTGTAGTTCCTTGCTTGCGAGTACTTTGGATGAGTACTCACGGTTGCTTTCTCCCCCCTTTTTCCCCTTTTCCTTTCTTTCTGGTTGTCGCAACCAGATGCTGGAGCCCTGGAGCCAGACGCCACCGTCGACGACGACCCCTACTACA
>NW_021286594.1:0-1349 GCF_002162155.2 Triticum dicoccoides
TAGGGTTTGTCAATCGGGGAAATCACTTCGGGATGCCAAAACTGTGTAATAGTTCAAAAACGGGCCAAAATCGGCCAAAACTGCGAGTCTTGACGACCAACACGCAAGCACACCTTGGGGTTCGACAAAAATGGAAATCTCTTTGGGACCCCAAAACGGTGAGTAATAGTCCACGAAACGGGTCGGAATCAACAAAACCTGCGAGTGTTGATGACCGACACGTAAACGCACCCAGAGGTTCGTCAATCGTGGAAATCACTCCGGGACCCCAAAACAGTGAGTAATAGTCCACGAGATGGCCAGAATTGGCCAAAATTGTGAGTGTTGATGACCGACACATAAACGCACCCCCGGGGTTCATCAATCGTGGAAATCACATCGGGACCCCAAAACTGAGTAATAATCCAAGAAACGGGCCAGAATCGGCCAAAACTGCGAGACTTGACGACCAACACGAAAGCACACCTTGGGTTCGACAACAATGGAAATCTCTTTAGGACCCTAAAACGGTGAGTAATAGTCCACGAAAGGGACATAATCGACAAAAACCGCGATTGTTGATGACCGAAACATAAATGCACCAGGGGTTCGTCAATTGTGGAAATCCCCCCGGGACCCGAAACTGCGAGTAATAGTCCACAAAACGGGCCAGAATCGGCCAAAACTGCGAGTGTTGATGAACGACACGTAAGTGCATCTTTGGGTTCAACAACTATGGAAATCGCTTCGGGACCCCAAAAAGGTGAGTGATAGTCCACGAAACGGGTCAGAATTGGCCAGAACTATGAGTGTTGACGACGGGCACGTAAACGCACCCCCGGGATCGTGAATCGTGGAAATCGCGCTGGGACCCCAAAACGGTGAGTAATAGTCCACGAGACGGACCAGAATTGGGCAAAATGGTGAGTGTTGATAACCGACACATAAACGCACCCCGGGGATCGCAAATCGTGTAAATCGCTCTAGGACCCCAAAACGGTGAGTAATAGTGCACCAAACGGACCAGAATCGGCCAAAACTGCGATTGTTGATGACCGACACGTAAGCGCACCGTAGGGTTTGTCAATCGGGGAAATCACTTCGGGATGCCAAAACTGTGTAATAGTTCAAAAACGGGCCAAAATCGGCCAAAACTGCGAGTCTTGACGACCAACACGCAAGCACACCTT
Organism: Triticum dicoccoides; assembly: GCF_002162155.2. Lineage (NCBI taxonomy): Eukaryota > Viridiplantae > Streptophyta > Magnoliopsida > Poales > Poaceae > Triticum > Triticum dicoccoides. The sequence continues at coordinate 1,170 of NW_021286594.1, forward strand.
GGGGTTCGACAAAAATGGAAATCTCTTTGGGACCCCAAAACGGTGAGTAATAGTCCACGAAACGGGTCGGAATCAACAAAACCTGCGAGTGTTGATGACCGACACGTAAACGCACCCAGAGGTTCGTCAATCGTGGAAATCACTCCGGGACCCCAAAACAGTGAGTAATAGTCCACGAGA
>NW_021286595.1:0-1042 GCF_002162155.2 Triticum dicoccoides
TGTTGTCTATGTATCCACACATGTATCTGAGTTTCCTATCAATACAATTCTAGCATGGATAATAAACGATTATCATGAACAAGGAAATATAATAATAATCAATTTATTATTGCCTCTAGGGCATATTTCCAACAGTCTCCCACTTGCACTAGAGTCAATAATCTAGTTCACATCGATATGTGATTAACACTCAAGGTCACATCCCCATGTGACTAACACCCAAAGAGTTTACTAGAGTCAATAATCTAGTTCACATTTACCATGTGATTAACACTCGATGAGTTCTGGGTTTGATCATGTTATGCTTGTGAGAGAGGTTATAGTCAACGGGTCTGAACCTTTCAGATCCGTGTGTGCTTTACAAATCTCTATGTCATCTCCTAGATGCAGCTACCACGTTCTATTTGGAGCTATTCCAAATAACTGTTCTACTTGGAGCTATTATAAATTGTTGCTCCATTATACGTATCCAGTATCTCTACTCAGAGCTATCCGGACAGGTGTTAAGCTTGCATCGACGTAACCCTTTACGACGAACTCTTTTACCACCTCCATAATTGAGAAAATTCCTTAGTCCACTAGTTACTAAGGATAACTTTGACCGCTGTCCTGTGATCCATTCTTGGATCACTCTTGTACCCCTTGACTGACTCATGGTAAAGCACACTTCAGGTGCGGTACACAGCATAACATACTGTAGAGCCTATGTCTTAAGCATAGGGGACGACCTTCGTTCCTTTCTCTCTATTCTGCCATGGTCGAGCTTTAAGTCTTAACTTCATACCTTACAACTCAGGCAAGAACTCCTTCTTTGACTGATCCATCTTGAACACCTTCAAGATCACGTCAAGGCATGTGCTCATTTGAAAGTACTATTAAGCGTTTTGATCTATCCTTATAGATCTTGATGCTCAATGTTCAAGTAGCTTAATCCAGGTTTTCCATTGAAAACACTTTCCAAATAACCCTATATGCTTTCCAGAAATTCTACGTCATTTCTGATCATTAATATGTCAACAACATATACTCATCAGAAATTCTA
>NW_021286596.1:0-2168 GCF_002162155.2 Triticum dicoccoides
TCGGCTTTCGCTTGAAGTCTGCCGAGCACATGTCGTGTGCAGACGCTAAGTGGTGGAAACATGTATGAAGAAGTACACCCCTGCAGGGTTATCATAATCTATTCGAATAGCCGCGTCCGCGGTAAAGGACTACTTGGTTGCCTATACAGTTCATAGACAAGTAAATGGAAACTACTAAAAGCCTCAAGATAAGTGTGAGTGCCGAGGATGGCTCTTCCGTAGGAAGACGGAGGTGGATCCTCGGTAGTGTATTGAACTGGTGAGTAGTGGACTCGTGTGCGCAAAACCATTTCAAGTTGGAGTATCGTAGGATAGTCTAGCCAAGAGTCAAAGCTGGCTTGCTGCAATAACTCCACCAACCCTTCTTGATAATATGCATGTATGTAGGATCTGATGTAAGTCTTGCTGAGTACCTTTGTACTCATGTTGCTATAATTTACATTTTTACAGAAGACGCTGCAACCCCTTCTGATGGGTTCTATGTAGACGTTGACATCAACGAGTAGGCTAAAGACCCAGGTGGTGACCCTGAGCTTGTGAAGGACCATGTAGTATAGCTAGGCTTTCCAAGCCTCTTTTGTTTCACTAGTTGTCTGTACTCAGACAAGTTACTTCCGCTGCTGGCTTGTATGACTGTATGACTTGTATGTTGGGTCGTGAGACCCGTACCTTTGTGTATGTTATGTATGGCTCCCTGAGCCTTAAATAAAGTACTTGTGTCATAGAGTCATGTTGTGATGCTTCGTTGTATTTGCACATATCGAGCATATTGTGTGTATGATTGAAATGCTTGGTATGTGTGGGATCTGACTATCTAGTTGTTTATCTTCAGTAGCCTCTCTTACCGGGAAATGTCTCCTAGTGTTACCGCTGAGCCATGGTAGCTTGCTACTGCTCTGGAACACTTAGGCTGGCCGGCATGTGTCCTTCTTCGTTCCTGTGTCTGTCCCTTCGGGGAAATGTCACGCTATGAGTACCGGAGTCCTGTTAGCCCGCTACAGCCCGGTTTACCGGAGTCCTGCTAGCCCAGTGCTACAGCCCGGACCCACTTGCTGATGACCGACACGTTTGAAGCTGGGTCATGGATGCCTGTCCCTGTAAGTCTGTGCCACTTTGGGTTTACGACTGGTCATGTCAGCCCGGACTCCTTATCATATGGATGCTAGCGACACTATCATATACGTGAGCCAAAAGGCGCAAACGGTCCCGGGCAAAGGTAAGGCGACACCCGTGGGGATACCGTGCGTGAGGCCGCAAAGTGATATGAGGTGTTACCGGCTAGATCAATGTGACATTGAGTCGGGGTCCTGACAGCGTTGGTATCAGAGCCGGACTGCCTCTAGGTTCTCCAAGCCAAACTGGTCGATGTTGAGTCTAGAAATTCTTTAGTTATATGTAGGGGAATTGTTTGTGGGTTGGAACGTAAGGCTCTTTTTACTCCTTTATCTTATGACATTCTGATCTGAGTCAGTCCATTCTTCTACCGGGGGTTAAGGAATTAGGACCTATTCTCTCTAACAGGATCATGTGTTACTAATCAGTAGTACCTTATAAGTTTGATGGATACAAGCCTAGTTCAGTTCTACTACCACATTATGTTGTTAGAATGGATTCAGAACTTTGATATGATGATGTTGAGTGTGTATGAAATCCTTTTTCAAATGTCTCAAAATCCTTCTTGAGCATTTACAGCTGTTATGCTGCCGAAATTTCGCTAGAAATTCTAATGCCTTTGTATTATGATTGTGCTTTCAGATGGCCACTCGCGACCTCAATCAAGTGGTTCGCCTGACTCGATGCCTAGATGTACCCGGCCATACTGCCAAGTTGGTCAGGGTAATGACTGAGGCTGGATACCGCTGGTATCCTGAGTACACGGTCGAAGAGCAATTCCGAGACTTTAATCAAAGCCAGTATCTCTGCACTGTCAGGATATTTCCATCTTATCCTGGATCCACCGAGCCTCTTCACTGCTCTTATGGACTCGGGGTTACCATTGAGATGGCTGTGCAGGACGCCGCCTACTCTATGATGACCATTATGCGAGTCAGATCTGGTATATTTCGGGACTCTGATTTCCGGTATATGCCAGGATCACTTCCGGGAGCACAAGGGTATCTCCAGGCTATCTATGCTGACCCCACTCAGGAGGATTCACGGACTCGCAC
>NW_021286597.1:0-1713 GCF_002162155.2 Triticum dicoccoides
TTCACATCGATATGTGATTAACACTCAAGGTCACATCCCCATGTGACTAACACCCAAAGAGTTTACTAGAGTCAATAATCTAGTTCACATTTACCATGTGATTAACACTCGATGAGTTCTGGGTTTGATCATGTTATGCTTGTGAGAGAGGTTATAGTCAACGGGTCTGAACCTTTCAGATCCGTGTGTGCTTTACAAATCTCTATGTCATCTCCTAGATGCAGCTACCACGTTCTATTTGGAGCTATTCCAAATAACTGTTCTACTTGGAGCTATTCTAAATTGTTGCTCCATTATACGTATCCAGTATCTCTACTCAGAGCTATCCGGATAGGTGTTAAGCTTGCATCGACGTAACCCTTTACGACGAACTCTTTTACCACCTCCATAATTGAGAAAATTCCTTAGTCCACTAGTTACTAAGGATAACTTTGACCGCTGTCCTGTGATCCATTCTTGGATCACTCTTGTACCCCTTGACTGACTCATGGCAAAGCACATTTCAGGTGCGGTACACAGCATAGCATATTGTAGAGCCTATGTCTTAAGCATAGGGGACGACCTTCGTTCCTTTCTCTCTATTCTGCCATGGTCGAGCTTAACTTCATACCTTACAACTCAGGCAAGAACTCCTTCTTTGACTGATGCATCTTGAACACCTTCAAGATCACGTCAAGGCATGTGCTCATTTGAAAGTACTATTAAGTGTTTTGATCTATCCTTATAGATCTTGATGCTCAATGTTCAAGTAGCTTAATCCAGGTTTTCCATTGAAAAACACTTTCCAAATAACCCTATATGCTTTCCAGAAATTCTACATCATTTCTGATCATTAATATGTCAACAACATATACTCATCAGAAATTATATAGTGCTCCCACTCACTTCTTTGGAAATACAAGTTTCTCATAAACTTTGTATACACCCAAAATCTTTGATCATCATCAAAGCATACATTCCAACTCCGAGATGCTCACTCCAGTCCTTAGAAGGATTGCTGGAGCTTTGCATACTTATTAGCATATTTCAGGATAGACAAAACCTTCCGGTTGTATCACATACAACCTTTCCTCAAGAATCGTCGAGGAAACAATGTTTTGACATCCTATCTGCAAGATTTCATAAATAATGCAGTAATTGCTAATATAATTCCAACAGACTCTTAGCATCGCTACGAGTGAGAAAGTCTCATCGTAGTCAACTCCTTGAACTTGTCGAGAAACATCTTAACGACAAGTCGAGCTTTCTTAATGGTGACATTTACCATCATTGTCCGTCTTCCTTTCAAAATCCATATGTACCTAACAGCCTTACGACCATCAAGTAGTTCTTCCAAAGTCTACACTTTGTTTTCATACATGGATCCTCTCTCGGGTTTTATGGCCTTGAGCCATTTATCGGAATCCGGGCCCACCATCGCTTCTCCATAGCTCGTAGGTTCATTGTTGTCTAGCAACATGACTTCCAAGACAGGATTACGTACCACTCTGAAGTAGTACGCATCCTTGTCATCCCACGAGGTTTGGTAGTGACTTGATCCGAAGTTTCATGATCACTATCATAAGCTTCCACTTCAGTTGGTGTACGTGCCACAGGAACAACTTCCTGTGCCCTGCTACACACTTGTTGAAGTGACGGTTCAATAACCTCATCAAGTCTCCACCATCCTCCCACTCAACTTTTCGAGAGAAACCTTTCCTCGAAAAAGGACCC
>NW_021286598.1:0-668 GCF_002162155.2 Triticum dicoccoides
CCAGTTTTTGCCGTAACCCTCTCTACTTTCTCGCACATGCTATGTGGGTGAAATGATGATACCATGCCAACTTGGAACCTTCTCAGAGTTAATTTCAAATGCTTTTCAATTTCATCGTCTTATAGCTCAAAATAATCAATAAATGCATGAAAAATAACAAATGAAGTCAGAAAGGGTTGTAAATTGATGATGTGGCTTTGAATGGTGCATTTTGAACACAGAAAAACAAGGGAGTTCAAATAAGTGTAACAGACGAGTTTCCGTATGAAACTCTGATACTTCGAAAGAGATTGTCCGTTTTGTAGATGAAGTGCATCCAGTTTTTGCCCTAACCCTGTCTACTTTCTCGCACACGCTATGTGGGTGAAATGACGATACCATGCCAACTTGGAACCTTTTCAGAGTTCATTAAAAATGCTTTTCAATTTCATGGTCTTATAGGTCAAAATAATCAGTAAATGCAAGAAAAATAACAAATGAAGTCAGAAAGGGTTGTAAATTGATGATGTGGCTTTGAATGGTGCATTTTCAACACAGAAAAACAAGGGAGTTCAAATAAGTTCAAAAAAATGAAATGCCTTTGTAACAGACAAGTTTCCATATGAAACCCTGATACTTTGAAAGAAATTGTCCGTTTTGTACACGAAGTGCATCCAGTTTTTGCCGTA
>NW_021286599.1:0-957 GCF_002162155.2 Triticum dicoccoides
CAGCAGCAGCGTCGGTCTCGTAGTCTACCGGAGATAAGAGGGGGAAGAAACAATGAATACAATGCAAACATAAACACGACGATGCGTGACGTGACAATGAGCGGTGCTAGGTGTGCCCTAACGTGGTATGAGGTGGTACCGGTTGAGGGGGAAAACATCCGGGAAAGTATTCCCGATGTTTCGCGTTTTCGGGCAGAGGAGCCGGAGGGGGAAAGTTGCGAGTTCGATAGGTTAGGGGTGTGTGGCGAACGAACGGACTGCGTATCCGAAATCGTCTCGTCGTTCTGAGCAACTTTCATGTTGAAAATATTTTAATCCGAGTTACGGATTAAAAGATATGATTTTTAAAAGATTTTAACAATTTTGGAATTTAATTATTTATTTAATTAATTGGAAAAAATGTATTTATGACGTCAGCATGATGTCATGCTGACGTCAGCAGTCAACAGGGGTTGACTGAGTCAACCCTGACATGTGGGTCCAGTGAGACCCACCTGTCATTCTCTATTTAGGTTAATTAGGGTTTAGGTTAATCTAATTACAGTTTAATTAAACTTAACTAGTTAATTAATTTAATTAAACCGGATTAATTAACTTAATTAATTAATTAATTAATTAATAATTTTATTAAATCATTTTAATTTTATTAATTATATTTATTGTTTTATTTATTTTATTATTTATTTATTTATTTATTTATTTTTTATTTTTATTTATTTATTATTATTTTTTTAACGTTCTGGGGCGGGGCCCCCGTTGTCATAGGGCCACTAGGCCTTAGCGGATCGGGTGCGCCCGATCGGGAGGTGCGGGCGAAGGGGCACCCGCACGCGAGGCCACCAGGGGCGAGGCGGGGCGCCAGAATCCGGCGGGGTAGGGGGGAAGGGGCCGGCCAGCTCCGGCGAGCGGCGGGAACGGCCAGCAGGGGGCTCGGCGGCAGCGGACGGCGCCGGCGTG
>NW_021286600.1:0-1241 GCF_002162155.2 Triticum dicoccoides
TATATATGGAGGAAGAGGGGGGAAATTTCGTGGCCCTTGGTGGAGGGGTCCGAAATCAACCCTATCTCTTGTTTCCCCACACATACGGACTCTAAAAATAGCCTATACTTATGTATTTCGAAATTACATGGGCCTGGCCCAATAATAAGGTGACGCAGCACCTAAAATAGCCTCGGGACGAAATTTATGAAGTGGCATCTTGTATATTTCGTCCAAGGCTTCATGCACCCATTATGGTGGCTTCAAAGTCCTGAAATCATCACTTGTAACTCCGTTCTTGTTCCCCTTGCGCATGCCATCATCTCCATGCTTGTTCTTGCTCCAATGTTCATCCTTCTCCAAGCTAGGCCCTTCATTTGTAAGCAAAACAAATGTATCCAATTTAGGCAGCATCATATTCTCATGAACATTAAAATCATTACCAAGAAACGAAAGTACCTGGTAATTTAGTTGGCGTGCACGAGCTCTAGTAATTGGTTCAGTATGTATAGCAGCAGGGGCTGTGGGTGTAACAATTGTATTGATGTCCTCATCATCCTCCCCTTCTCGAAATGAAGTCGTCCTCGACGGAAGTTCATCTTCCTCACCCAAATAAGGCTTCAAATCTGCAATGTTAAAAGTGGGACTAACCCCAAAATCTGCAGGCAGCTCAAGTTTATATGCATTATCATTTATTTTCTCTAACACCTTAAAGGGACCATCAGCACGTGGCATTAACTTTGATTTGCGCAAATCAGGAAATCTATCCTTACGCAAATGTAACCAAACAAGATCTCCAGGTGCAAACACAACATGTTTTCTACCCTTATCTCCAGCAAGTTTATATTTAGCATTCATACGCTCAATGTTTTCCTTAGTTAACCCATGCATTTTTAAAATCAATTCAGCACGTTGTTTAGCATCAAAATTAACCTTCTCCGAAGATGGAAGAGGCAACAAATCAATAGGTGCACGAGGTAGGAAACCATACACAACTTCAAAAGGGCACATCTTAGTAGTAGAATGCAATGAACGATTATAAGCAAATTCAATATGAGGCAAGCATTCCTCCCACATTTTCTTATTATTCTTCAAAACAGCCCTAAGCATAGTAGACAACGTTCTATTGACTACTTCAGTTTGTCCATCAGTTTGGGGGTGACAAGTAGTACTAAAAAGCAGTTTAGTCCCCAACTTAGCCCATAAACATCTCCAAAAGTGGCTAAGAAATTTAGTATCACGATCTGAAACAATAGTATTTG
>NW_021286601.1:0-1338 GCF_002162155.2 Triticum dicoccoides
GTCACTGACGCGTGGGCCCCGTCGGCCAGGTGGTCAGATTAGTGCTAATCATTGTTAGTTAACCCCCTGACACTGACCAGTGGGCCCCAGCGCCACTAATTCCTAATTAGGATTAAATTAACCCTGTTAAACCCCCCTGTCACTGACGTGTGGACCCCACACGTCAGGTTTGACCCCAGCCAGCCACAGTTGACCACTGACGTCATGCTGACGTCATGCTGGCGCAATATATATATTTCTGGATTTAATTTAAATCAGGAAATTCCAGAATATTATTTAAACTTCAAAAATTCATAACTTTTATTCTGTAACTCCAAATTAGACAAATTATATATGAAAAATGATCAGAAAAATCCAATCTATCCATCTGTACTATTTTCATGCATGACTAAACAAGTTAAATTGATGTTTTAAGCAGAACAAGGAAAAGCACTTTAAAAGGCCATGTTTGAGTTTGAAATTTGAATCTTTGATTCAAATTTGTTCAAACCCTTCTAGTTTTAGTTGCATTAGCCCAACACACTCATATTGCCATGTTTCATGCATGCATCATATTGTTGCACATTGTTTGGTGATGGTTGTGTATCGGTGTCCTTTGCGACAGGTTCTGCCTCCGAGGAGTACCGTGAATACCCTAACGAAGAACCGTATCAGTGCATCGAACCATCAGGCAAGCAACCAACCATTTGATCATATCGATACAATCCCATGTTCTCGCTCCTGCTCTCTTTTACTGCATTAAGACAACGCGTTTCAAACTGCTGTGTGCTACGGTAGTTGAACCCATTTCCTCTGCATGACCTGTCATTGCCACAGTAACTAGATGAAACCCACTAGCATGTGCAGGAGTTGATTGAGCCATATGTATGTGTTGTTCCTACCTTGCTATGCCTGCTATGCTTAGAGTCGTGTCAGGTCTGGTTCATCTGGGTGATGGCTAGAGTGAAATGATTATGTCGGTAATGAGAGTGGTGTGGTGAACACGATTTGGTAAAGGTATCGATGAGAGGCCATGTAGGAGTACATGGTGGGTTGTTTCATTGAAGCCGACCTTAAGCACTGAGATCTGTATGTGTGATTTAAGATACAACTACTACCATGCATTGGGCCCTGAAATATGACCCCGCTCGACTTCTTATTCACCCTAGCTCTCTGTCCAGGAGTTGCAAGTAGTTTCTGGTGTTTGTAGCCTACTGGAGGCCGTGGACAGCGCTGACCGTAGGGGTGGGCTGTGATGCGGTAGGTACGTGGCCGGGTGTACCGAATACCCGTTAGGTATCTCGGGAACCCTGTTCACATCGTTTGGGGCCGTATGGGAAACCTCGGCCGGACTCCCTG
>NW_021286602.1:0-1287 GCF_002162155.2 Triticum dicoccoides
AGTGTGTGGGGATGCAGCACCTCCTGCACCCGCACCGCCGACGAGGGTCTGCACGGCATCTGCCACGGTCTCCGTGCCCGTCTTCTGCAGATCTCCATCTGCGACGGCGGCTTCGCCATGCCCTTGCTCCATCCGAGCCAGAAGCAACACTACTAGGAAAAGGGCTATAGATGGAAATGACACTAATGGCGCACCAGACATGTGGTGCGCCATTAGTATATACTAATGGCGCACCACCTTCTGATGCGCCATTAGTGTTGAAACTACTAATGGCGCACCCTGCCCACGGTGCGCCATTAGTACCAAATTTTTTTTTTGAACTAGTGTGCCTGTCCAAACATACTAATGGCGCACCGTGGGTGTGGTGCGCCATTACTAGTTAAACTAGTAATGGCGCACCATGCCACGGTGCGCCATTAGTAACCTTGGCCACCACTTCCACCGAATGCACCCCCCCCCCTAGTGGATCGCCTTTTCAGTTTAAAAAATAAATAAAAGAAAATGATAAAAATGTCAAAAAAATAAAAGAAAATAAGTTTCCCATGTGATATGTGGCCTAGTTGTTGGGAAAATTTGCAAATATGAATTTTGACTTCATTTGCAAAATCTCGCGAGAATTTGTAAAAATGGGCATAACTTTTGCATACTAACTCGGATGAAAAAGTTTTTTATATGAAAAATCATCTACTCGAAAAGTTACATCCAAATTTAACGGGGGGAACCCGGTTAAACATTTTCAAAATCCTCAAAAACCTAACAGAAAAAAAGATACGGGGCTTTTAAGATCTAGAGAGGCAAAAAAATCAAAAAAATTCAAACTTACTAATGGCGCACCCACCCACGGTGCGCCATTACTATCTTCCCGCCTTCAAAATTCAAAATAAGTCAAAAAAATAAAAAAAATTACTAATGGCGCACCTGACCATGGTGCGCCATTAGTATCTTCCCTCCTTCAAAATTCAAAATAAGTCAAAAAAATAAAAAAACAATTACTAATGGCGCACCTGCCCATGGTGCGCCATTAGTATCTTCCCGCCTTCAAAATTCGAAATAAATCAAAAAATTAAAAAAATTTGCTAATGGCGCACCTGCCCGCGGTGCGCCATTATTATGCCGTATATATGGCTGGTCCTCTCCTCCTCTCTTCATTTCATCTTCCCTTCTCTCCTCCACCATACTTCTCCTCTCCGGTGACCTCCTCCTCCTCTCCGGCGACCTCCTCCTCCCTCCTCCCTCCTCCCCTCCCCTCCCCTCCCCTCCCCTCATGGTTTCTTCTCCCTCCTCTCC
>NW_021286603.1:0-805 GCF_002162155.2 Triticum dicoccoides
GCCTAGGGGTCGGGGCGACGTGGGGTTCGTTCCCCTCGATCCCGATCTAGATTGGGGATGGGGGGAGAGAGACGAGAGAGTGGGGGTGGGGATCGTGCGGGGGAAGTGAGAGGTGTCGGTGGGGGTTACGAGTTAGGGTTCGGTGGTGGGGAGGCCTAATTAGGCCAGAGGCGTGGGCCGGCCTGGCTGGGCGATGGCCCAGTTGGGCCAAGGGGTCCAGTGGGGGAAGGGGGGGTATTTGTCTCCCCCCCCCCATTTTATTTATTTTTGGATTTTGTTTTTATTTCTTTTCTCTTAGTTAGTTTTCTTTTATGTTTTGCCTTTGTTTCCTATTGTTTTATTTTAAAAAAATATATATACTTGGCATCTAATTTAGTAATTCAATTTAGGCCATTGTCACAAAAAGTCTAGTCCTCAAATAATTTAGTTTGACATTTTATTAATTACAAAAGGTATTTAAATAACTATTTATGCTGCTGTTTTATTCATCTAATAGTATTTAAACATTTTATAAAAGTGGGGTTTCTTCACCACAATCACCTTTGCATTATTTAGCACGACTCGAACATTTTAGTTTTAAAGTTTGAAAACTTTTGTTGTTTGTCTTTATTTTAAATTTGAATTTGAATCGGTTTTTGAACTAACGAGAGATTATCAACAGTAAACGAGGTGACGTGGCATCATTAGCAAAGGGTCACTGTAGCTTAATTACCCGGGCGTCACAGAATAAGAATAAGAATAAGAATAAGAATAAGAAGAAGAAGAAGAAGAAGAAGAAGAAGAAGAAGAAGAAGAAGAAGAATAA
>NW_021286604.1:0-1383 GCF_002162155.2 Triticum dicoccoides
TTGGAGTAAAGGAGCATGTGTCAACTTATCTTTCAATACCGTGAAGGCTTCTTCCTGTGCGGTACCCCAAACAAAAGGCACATCCTTCTTTGTAAGCTCGTTGAGAGGTGCAGCAATGGTGCTGAAATCTCTCACAAAACGCCTATAGAATCCAGCGAGGCCAAGAAAACTCCTCACTTGTGTGACCGTTTTGGGCTGCGGCCAACTCTCAATAGCTTCAATCTTGGCTTTGTCAACTTCAATTCCCTGTGGAGTAACAACATAGCCAAGAAAAGATACTCGGTCGGTGCAAAAGGTGCACTTCCCAAGGTTACCAAACAAACGTGCATCACGTAGAGCAATAAAAACAGCACGTAAATGTTCCAAATGTTCTTCCAAAGATCTGCTATAAATCAGTATATCATCAAAATAGACTACCACAAATCGTCCAATGAAAGCACGCAAAACTTTGTTCATTAGTCTCATGAAAGTACTAGGCGCATTAGTTAACCCAAAAGGCATGACTTACCACTCATATAATCCAAACTTAGTTTTAAATGCTGTTTTCCATTCATCTCCCAATTTCATACGAATTTGATGGTATCCACTACGCAAATCAACTTTGGAGAATATTGTAGAGCCACTCAATTCATCAAGCATATCATCTAGCCTAGGAATAGGATGACGATAACGAATAGTAATATTATTAATGCCTCTACAATCAACACACATACGTGATGTACCATCCTTTTTCGGCACTAGAATAATAGGAACAGCACAAGGACTAAGGGATTCGCGTATATAACCTTTGTCGAGAAGCTCTTGTGATAGAGGCGGGGTGTCCCGATCTTTCGATGAGATGATAACTATCGATTTGGTGAAGATGACTTTGACGATCCGACTACAAACATGCACGACGTTGCGCCTTAGCAATCGCTAAACCAACTCCGAGAGGTTATTGACCACGCTGGAGCACAATCAACCTGACCACGAAGGTCTATTCCTGCAAGCAATCGAAGAACAAGCAAGAATATGATAAAAGCAATCTGAATATTGCGAGTATATATGAAGTACTGATAAAGGCGGGGATCCGTAAGCGGTCTTGGTCTGGTCGTTGGACACAAACGAAGTACACGAAGTTGCAATGGCTAACTTTTAACTAAACAAATCCCAAGGAAAAGCTACTAGATGGATCTACTTATATAGGAGCAAGGGGTGGCGCCCAAGGAGGTGGGAGGACGTCCCAAGGCAGCCTAAAACTAAATCTAGGTCGTACAAGGCCAATGGGCCCAAGTGGAGGTGATGTAACACCTTTGGACTTGTAGTTTGACTCGGATTCTGCTGCAGCATCAGATTGTTTCGTCCACAACTCAACGCTCCGGACGAATTTGAAGGTGATTCCAA
>NW_021286605.1:0-1080 GCF_002162155.2 Triticum dicoccoides
TGTGACGGCCCCGATTCAATCGTACACTAATCATGCACGCAAATGTGTACGATCAAGATCAGGGACTCACGGGAAGATATCACAACACAACTCTACAAATAAAATAAGTCATACAAGCATCATAATACAAGCCAGGGGCCTCGAGGGCTCGAATACAAGTGCTCGATCATAGACGAGTCAGCGGAAGCAACAATATCTGAGTACAGACATAAGTTAAACAAGTTGCCTTAGGAAGGCTAGCACAAACTGGGATACAGATCGAAAGAGGCGCAGGCCTCCTGCCTGGGATCCTCCTAAACTACTCCTGGTCGTCGACAGCGGGCTGCACGTAGTAGTAGGCACCTCCGGTGTAGTAGGGGTCGTCGTCGACGGTGGCGTCTGGCTCCTGGACTCCAGCATCTGGTTGCGACAACCAGAAAGAAGGGAAAGGGGGGGGGAAAGGGGGGAGAAAGCAACCGTGAGTACTCATCCAAAGTACTCGCAAGCAAGGAACTACACTACATATGCATGGGTATATGTGTAAGGAGGCCATATCAGTGGACTGAACTGCAGAATGCCAGAATAAGAGGGGGATAGCTAATCCTATCGAAGACTATGCTTCTGGTCACCTTCGTCTTGCAACAGGCAGAAGAGGGTAGGTCGAAGTCCTCCAAGTAGCATCTTCAAGTAACATCTCATAGCATAATCCTACCCGGCGATCCCCTCCTCATATCCCTGAGGTAGAGCGACCACCGGTTGTATCTGGCACTTGGAAGGGTGTGTTTTATTAAGTATCCGGTTCTAGTTGTCATAAGGTCAAGGTACAACTCCAAGTCGTCCTGTTACCGAAGATCACGGCTATTCGAATAGATTAACTTCCCTGCAGGGGTGCACCACATAACCCAACACGCTCGATCCCATTTGGCCGGACACACTTTCCTGGGTCATGCCCGGCCTCGGAAGATCAACACGTCGCAGCCCCACCTAGGCAAAACAGAGAGGCCAGCACGCCGGTCTAAACCTAAGCGCACAGGGGTCTGGGCCCATCGCCCATAGCACACCTGCACGTTGCGAGGGCGGCCGAAAGCAGACCTAGCCTAG
>NW_021286606.1:0-2734 GCF_002162155.2 Triticum dicoccoides
GAAAATAAAACCACCACTTAGGTACTATTGTGAACTCATTCTAAATTCATATTGGTGTAATATCTACTATATTCCAACTTCTCTATGGTTCATACCCTCCGATACTACTCATAGATTTATCAAAATAAGCAAACAACACATAGAAAACAGAATCTGTCAAAAACAGAACAATCTGTAGTAATCTGTATTGTTAGAATACTTCTGTAACTCCAAAAATTCTGAAATAAATTGGTGGACCTGAGTAATTTGTCTATTAAAGATCTTAAAAAAGAATCAACCTAAAATCGCTCTCCAGTAAAACATGGCAGCTAATCTCGTGAGCACTAAAGTTTCTGTTTTTTACAGCAAGATCACAAAGACTTCACCCAAGTCGTCCGAAAGGTTCTACTTGGCACAAACACTAAATAAAACATAAAACCACATCTAACCAGAGGCTAGATGAAAACGAAAGCAAAGGACAAAAGTAAAATTGGGTTTCCTCCCAACAAGCGCTATCATTTAATGCCCCTAGCTAGGCATGATGATTTCAATGATGCTCACGTAGAAGATAAGAATTCAAACATAAAGAGAGCACCATGAAGAATATGACTAGCACATTTAAGTCTAACCCACTTCCTATGGATAGGGATTTTGTGAGAAAAAAATTTATGGGAACAATTATCAACTAGCATAGGAAGGCAAAACAAGCATAACTTTAAAATTTTAAGCACATGGAGAGGAAACTTGATATTATTGCAATTCCTACAAGCATATGTTCCTCCCTCATAATAATTTTAAGTAGCATCATGAAAGAATTCAACAATATAACAAGCACATAAAGCATTCTATTCATGATCTACAAGCATAGAATTTTTATTACTCTCCACATAAGCAAATTTCTTCTCATGAATAATAGTGGGAGCAAACTCAACAAAATAACTATCATGTGAGGCATAATCCAATTGAAAACTAAAATCATGATGACAAATTTCATGGTTATTTTTATTCTTTATGGCACAAGTATCATCACAATAATTATCATAGATAGCAACTTTATTTTCATAATCAATTGGAACCTCTTCCGAAATAGTGGATTCACCACTAAATAGAGTCATGACCTCTCCAAATCCACTTTCATCAATATAACTATCATAAATAGGAGGCATGCTTTCATCAAAATAAATATTCTCATCAAAGCTTGGGGGACTAGACATATCATATTCATCAAATGTAACATCCCCAAGCTTGTGGCTTTGCATATCATTAGAATCATTGGTATTCAAAGAATTCATACTAATAACATTGCAATCATGCTCATCATTCAAAGATTTAGTGCCAAACATTTTATAGATTTCTTCCTCTAGCACTTGAGCACAATTTTCCTTTCCATCATTCTCGTGAAAGATATTAAAAAGATGAAGCATATGAGACAAACTCAATTCCATTTTTTTAATTTTCTTTTATAGACTAGACTAGTGATAAAACAAGAAACAAAAAGATTCGATTGCAAGATCTAAAGATATACCTTCAAGCACTCACCTCCCCGGCAACGGCGCCAGAAAAGAGCTTGATGTCTACTACACAACCTTCTTCTTGTAGACGTTGTTGGGCCTCCAAGTGCGGAGGTTTGTACGACAGTAGAAAATTTCACTCAAGTGGATGACCTAAGGTTTATCAATCCGTGGGAGGCGTAGGATGAAGATAGTCTCTCTCAAGCAACCCTGCAACCAAATAACAAAGAGTCTCTTGTGTCCCGAACACACCCAATACAATAGTAATTTTATAGGTGCACTAGTTCGGCGAAGAGATGGTGATACAAGTGCAATATGGATGGTAGATAAAGGTATTTGTAATCTGAAATTATAAAAACAGCAAGGTAGCAAGCGATAAAAGTGAGCGTAAACGGTATTGCAATGCTAGGAAACAAGGCCTAAGGTTCGTACTTTCACTAGTACAAGTTCTCTCAACAATAATAACATAATTGGATCATATAACTATCCTTCAACATGCAATAAAGAGTCACTCCAAAGTCACTAATGGCGGAGAACAAACAAAGAGATTATTGTAGGGTACGAAACCACCTAAAAGTTATCCTTTTTGATCGATCTATTCAAAAGTCCGTAGTAAAATAACATGAAGCTATTCTTTCTGTTCGATCTATCATAGAGTTCACACTAGAATAACACCTCAAAACAAAAATCAACAAAAACCCTAATGTCACCTAGATACTCCAATGTCATGTCAAGTATCCGTGGGCATGATTATACGATATGCATCACACAACCTCAGATTCATCTATTCAACCAATACAAAGTACTTCAAAGAGTGACCCAAAGTTTCTACCGGAGAGTCAAGACGAAAACGTGTGCCAACCCCTATGCATAGATTCCAAGGTCACGGAACCCACAACTTGATCACCAAAACATACATCAAGTAGATCAAGTAAATATCCCATTGTCACCATAGATAAGCACGGCAAGACATACATCAAGTGTTCTCAAATCCTTAAAGACTCAATCTGATAAGATAACTTCAAAGGGAAAACTCAATCCATTACAAGAGAGTAGAGGGGGAGGACATCATAAGATCCAACTATAATAGCAAAGCTCGCACTACTAGGGAAAAGCCTATACACACAATCTTAGCAGCAGTGCGGCTCAAAAAGGAGCACTACTGCTAATTAGTAGTAGCGCGTGTGCGGGAAACCCGCTGCTGATAAATTTTTAGCAGTAGCGCGCTCTGTGTAAACCGCGCT
>NW_021286607.1:0-1782 GCF_002162155.2 Triticum dicoccoides
TCATGCCTTCCATAGCACCAACGAGGAACAACCTATGCAAATTTTGAAAGCATGACATGTGAGCACGAAACATATAGTTGACTGCTTGAAACAATGAAAAGTTAGTAATAGTTACCATCATAAACTGCTCCTTGCTCAAGGTAAGTCGTAGCTTCTGCGCTTGAGTTTTGGTCATCTTTTGGTGCAGGTAGTAGTGGTAGTACTGCGAGACGGCAACCCAGCGCACCTCGTACTGCAACTGACGAGCTTTCTTCTTTGCAGCCGCAAGCAAGACCACGTCGGCTCTGGCCTTGTGCTCGTCAAGAACTCTATAGAGTTGCTGCAATCATGCAAAAACCAGAAGCAAACAAGGCATGAGTTGAGTGATTCAATGATAAACTATGAACAAAACTGAAGACAAGTGATTCAGAAGAGAACTTACCCAAAATTTGGTGATCACGGCCTTAGCGGTCGTCCCGTACTCCGCGTTGCTGCAAGCCTCGTAGTGGGCCCAGCTCGTGGCCAAAACCCGCTGCTGCGGGTCCCTGTCTGGCCCCGGGCAGAATAGGCCAGGCCAAAACTCCTTCAACAGGACAGTGATAAGGCCGTTCGGTTTACGGCCCTTTCCGTGAAGGATCCAGTTTCTGCAAAAGAATCAAATGATTGCCATGTGTACAATAAGAAAATGTTGTCATGTGTTGAAAATATGATTGAGAGGCACTTACTCTGTCCCCACAGGTTCAATGAGCCACTTGTGCTCCTCGATAGAAGGTGGTGTAGGTAGTCTGGCATTACCACGCAGCCACCCCTGCGAAGAACCCGGTGGCAAGTCACCCCACAACGCGGGATCAACCTCCCCTCCACCCTCCTCGGCCTCCTCCTCGCCCTCCTCCTCGGCCTCCTCCTCCTCCTCACCCTCCTCCTCGGCCTCCTCCTCCTCGCCATCAGGAACACAACTCCTCCTCCTCAGACTCAGAAGGTGCCTCTGTATAGGAGGGCATCGAAGAAGACCCTCCTATTTCAGACACGGCCCGGAGTTTTTTGCCCCGGTTGCCTCTCCCCCCACCTCCTCCTCCTCTAGGGGCTCTCCCCCCACCGCCTCCTCCTCTAGGGGCTCTCCCCCCACCGCCTCCTCCTCTAGGGTCTCCTCCCCCGACCCCTCCACCTCCCTGTGAGGTGTCATCCTCGCGTAGTCGGGAGGGAACCTTGTGGGCTCGTCCACTCCGAGTAAGTCCTTTAAATTTACTGAGGAAACTAGCACCGCTGGACTTGCCCATGATTATTAAACCTGCATTGAGAAGAGAATAAACAATTAGTACTGATATCAATTAAACAAGCATACAGGAAAAACATTAATACCAGAAGAGCACATTAAGCATACTATTGTAATGATCATTAAAAGAACTTACATTTTCTAGAACCCATATGAATCATCACTATTGTAATCTATTTGTGGACCGGTCTCATCATCACTATCACGCATATCTTCTTCGTTGTCTGACGGAGGTGGAGGCTCTTCCTCATCGTCAGTGTCTTCATTTAACTTTTCAAGCATAATTATGTCTCTTTGATTCACAACTGCCTCACCATCAATCCGTGCGTCGTCGTCGTTTGGGTCCAGGTCAACATAACCCAAGTCATCATCCTCGTTGTTTCGGACCACGTCATCATGTTCCTCTTGATAGAACACTCCCTCGTATGTCATGGGGTTTATGTTGTAGTAATCATCATCGTTCGGGTCCGGTAGCTTACCATGCGGCGACACCTTGAACACAACTTCCCAACCCTTTAGGTACTCTTTCT
>NW_021286608.1:0-1077 GCF_002162155.2 Triticum dicoccoides
ATAAATATTTGCATTGGAAATATATTAATTATATATATTAATATATGCCCAAATATTATGCCAATTATAAAAGAGCTCTGAAATAATATAAATAGCTCCTGCAAAAATTGGCATAAGTTAAATAAATGATTTAATATATTATTTAAATCAAAACAAATGTCAGAAATTTAAAAAACAGAAAAATATATAACAGGAGGAGCTTACCTGGGCTCCTCCACTGTGCGGCCCAGCCAGCTGGCTGGCCCAGCCGGCAGCCGGCCCAGCCCACCTCCCTCCTCTGTCGTCTTCGTCCCGACAGAGGGAGGGGAGTGTGGCCGGCGCGCGCGCGCGCCACCGCGCCACGCCACCTGCTCGCCTGCTTGCCTGCCCTCCCCTCCTCGCTCGATGCCCTGGACGACGCCACGCCTCCTCCCCTGCTCTCTCTCACTCTCCCCCGGCTCTCCTCTCCTCTCCCTCGCTCTCTCTCTCACACGGCCGAACACCACACCCGCCGCCGTTCGCCATAGCAGCCATCTCCGGCCACCCCTCGCTCCCCCGACTAGCTCAGGAGCTCCGCCTCGACTCCCTCTTCCTCCCCACCGCTCCACAGCTCCCCGGAAGCCCTGCATCGCCGCCACGTCGCCGTTCCCCTCTTCGGGCTCCGACCACCGTCGCCGTCGATTCGTCGTCTCCAGCGCGTCCCCGAGCCCACTTCGACGCCCACTGCAACCGCGGTGAGCTACGCCACCGTTTCCCCCTCTCCTCCCCCTCGTTTCCCCACCGTAGCCTCCTCCCCACCACGGCCGAACCTCCGCCGTCGCCGAGCTCGCCGTCGACGCAGCTCCGGTGACCATTTGGTCACCCCGGCGAGTCCAACGAGTTCGCAAGACCCCGTAGAGCATCCCTAGCACCTCGCTTCGCTCGACTTCGAGCTCCAACCCTGTTCCCGTGCACGACCGAACCCCGGCGGCCGCAGCCGAGCTCGCCGCCGTCGACTCCGGCCACCCCGACCCCAACGGACTCCGCCAAGAGCTGCGGGTTGTCCTCAGCTCCACTCCGGTGGTCTCCGCGGCCCCTCTGGTGGCCGAAATGGCCAAA
>NW_021286609.1:0-943 GCF_002162155.2 Triticum dicoccoides
TCATTCTGGGTATGGACTGGATGTCGGCTCATCATGCCCAAATCGATTGCTTCTCTAGGACTGTTCAACTCACCCATCCTTCGGGAAAGATAGTCAATGTCTTGACCCGAATAGCCAAGCGACAATTATATTCTCTTAACGCCAGCCCTTTGCCAGACCTTGAGGACGTTCCGGTAGTCCGTGACTTCCCGGATGTCTTTCCAGAGGAATTGCCAGGTGTTCCACCTGACAGGGATGTTGAGTTTGTAATAGACCTCATTCCAGGAACCGTTCCGATTGCTAGAAGACCTTATAAGATGGCACCCCTAGAACTAGCCGAGCTTAAGAAACAACTCGATGAGTCCTTGAAAAAGGGTTTCATCCGACCTAGCTCATCTCCGTGGGCTTGCCCCGTCCTATTCGTCAAGAAGAAGGATGGTACGGACCGGATGGTTGGAGATTACCGACCTGTCAATTTGGTCACAATCAAGAACAAATATCCACTTCCCAGGATCAACGACCTATACGATCAGCTCGCTAGATCCTCAGTCTTCTCCAAGATGGATTTGAGGTTGGGCTACCATCAAATCAAAATCAGAAACGGGGACATCCCTAAAACGGCCTTTGTTACTCGTTACGGCCAATACGAGTACACCGTCATGTCCTTCGGTTTAACCAACGCTCCAGCCACCTTTTCTCGGTTAATGAACTCAATCTTCATGGAGTATTTGGATAAATTCGTCGTGGTTTACCTCGATGATATACTCATCTACTCCAAGAACGAGGAAGAACATGCCGAACATCTAAGGCTAGTGTTGCAGAAACTTCGAGAGCATCGCCTTTATGCCAAATTTTCTAAATGTGAATTCTGGTTGTCAGAAGTGACCTATCTGGGTCATGTAATATCTGGTAAAGGTATTGCTGTTAACCCTGAGCGAGTTCAAGCCGTCCTTAATTGGACTCC
>NW_021286610.1:0-2333 GCF_002162155.2 Triticum dicoccoides
GACGGACATGTAAACTCAACCTGGGGATCGTCAATCGTGGAAATCGCTCTGGGTCCCCAAAACGGTGAGTAATAGTGCACGAAACAGACCAGAATCGGCCAAAATTGTGAGTGCTGATGACCGACACGTAAACGCACCCAGGGGTTCGTCAATCGTGGAAATCACTTCGGGAACCCAAAACTGAATAATAGTCCAAGAAACGGGCCAAAATCGGCCCAGACAGCGATTCTTGACGACCAACACGTAAGCACACCTTGGGGTTCGACAACCATGGAAATCGCTTTGGGACCCCAAAACAGTGAGTAATAGGCCATGAAACAGGCCAGAATCGGCTAAAACTGCGAGTGTTGATGACCGACACGTAAGTACACCTCGGGGTTCAACAACTATGGAAATCGCTTCTGTACACAAAAACGGCGAGTAATAGTCCACGAAACGGGTCAGAATTGGCCAAAACTTTGAGTACTGACGACGGACACGTAAATGCACCCCGGGGATCGTCAATCGTGGAAATCGCTCTGGGACCCCAAAACAGTGAGTAATAGTACACGAAGCGGACCAGAATGGGCCAAAATAGTGAGTGCTGATGACCGACACTTAAACGCACCCTGGGGTTCCATAATCGTGGAAATCACTCCGAGACCTCAAAACACTGAGTAATAGGCCATGAAACGGGGCAGAATCGACAAAGACTGTGAGTGTTGCTGACCGGCACATAAACGCACCCCGGGGTTAAGTTCGTTAATCGTGGAAATCACTCCGGGACCACAACATAGTGAGTAATAGTCCACGAAACGGGCTAGAATCGGCCCAGACTGCGAGTCTTGACGACCAACACATAAGCACACCTTGGGGTCCCACAACCATGGAAATCACTTTGGGACCACAAAACAGTGAGTAATAGTCCATGAAAGAGCCCAGAATCGGCCAAAACTGCGAGTGTTGATGACCGACACGTAAGTGCACCTTGGGATTCAACAACTATGGAAATCACTTCGGGACACCAAAACGGTGAGTAATAGTGCACTAAACGGGTCAGAATTGGCCAAAACTTTGAGTGTTGATGACGGACACGTAAACTCAACCTGGGGATCGTCAATCGTGGAAATCGCTCTGGGTCCCCAAAACGGTGAGTAATAGTGCACGAAACAGACCAGAATCGGCAAAAATTGTGAGTGCTGATGACCGACACGTAAACGCACCCAGGGGTTCGTCAATCGTGGAAATCACTTCGGGAACCCAAAACTGAGTAATAGTCCAAGAAACGGGCCAAAATCGGCCCAGACTGCGATTCTTGATGACCAACACGTAAGCACACCATGGGGTTCGACAACCATGGAAATCGCTTTGGGACCCCAAAACAGTGAGTAATAGGCCATGAAACAGGCCAGAATTGGCCAAAACTGCGAGTGTTGATGACCGACACGTAAGCGCACCTCGGGGTTCAACAACTATGGAAATCTCTTCGGTACACCAAAACGGCGAGTAATAGTCCACGAAACAGGTCAGAATTGGCCAAAACTTTGAGTGTTGACGACGGACACGTAAACACATCCCGGGGATCGTCAATCGTGGAAATCGCTTTGGGACCCCAAAATAGTGAGTAATAGTACACGAAACGGACCAGAATCGGCCAAAATAGTGAGTGCTGATGACCGACACTTAAATGCACCCTGGGGTTCGTCAATCGTGGAAATCACTTCGGCAACCCAAAACTGAGTAATAGTCCAAGAAACGGACCAAAATCGGCCCAGACTGCGATTCTTGACGACCAACACGTAAGCACATCTTGGGGTTCGAAAACCATGGAAATCTCTTTAGGACCCCAAAACAATGAGTAATAGGCCATGAAACAGGCCAGAATTGGCCAAAACTGCGAGTGTTGATGACCGACACGTAAGCGCACCTCGGGGTTCAACAACTATGGAAATCTCTTCGGTACACCAAAACGGCGAGTAATAGTCCACGAAACAGGTCAGAATTGGCCAAAACTTTGAGTGTTGACGACGGACACGTAAACACATCCCGGGGATCGTCAATCGTGGAAATCGCTTTGGGACCCCAAAATAGTGAGTAATAGTACACGAAACGGACCAGAATCGGCCAAAATAGTGAGTGCTGATGACCGACACTTAAACGCACCCTGGGGTTCCTTAATCGTGGAAATCACTCCGAGACCTCAAAACAGTGAGTAATAGGCCATGAAACGGGGCAGAATCAACAAAATCTGTGAGTGTTGCTGACCGGCACATAAACGCACCCCGAGGTTAAGTTCGTTTATCGTGGAAATCACTCCGGGACTACAAGACAGTGAGTAATAGTCCACAAAATGG
>NW_021286611.1:0-1149 GCF_002162155.2 Triticum dicoccoides
TTTAGAGCTAGCTAAGCATATTAAGTCTTTTTTGAGGAAAAGATGCTAAGTATAGGTCATTTTAGAGCTATCCTAGGTTAAATAGGTCATTGTTATGCTAGCTAAGCATATTATGTCATTTTGAAGGAAACAATGCTAAGTATAGGTCATTTTAGAGCTATCCTAGGTTGAATAGGTCATTTTGGAGCTAATTAAGCTTATTATGTAATTTTTGAATTAGCTAAGCATATTAAGTCATTTTGGAGGAAAAAATGCTAAGTATAGGTCATTTTAGAGCTAGCCTAGGTTGAATAGGTCATTTTGAAGCTAGGTAAGGTTATTATGTCATTTTGGAGCTAGCTAAGCATATGAAGTCATTTAGGACCTAAAATATGTCATTTCTTAAGCATATTATATCATTTTAGAGCTAGCTAAGCATATTAAGTCTTTTTTGAGGAAAAGATGCTAAGTATAGGTCATTTTAGAGCTATCCTAGGTTAAATAGGTCATTTTCATGCTAGCTAAGCATATTAAGTCATTTTGAAGGAAACAATGCTAAGTATAGGTCATTTTAGAGCTATCCTAGGTTAAATAGGTCATTTTGGAGCTAATTAAGCTTATTATGTAATTTTTGAACTAGCTAAGCATATTAAGTCATTTTGGAGGAAAAAATGCTAAGTATAGGTCATTTTAGAGCTAGCCTAGGTTGAATAGGTCATTTTGAAGCTAAGTAAGGTTATTATGTCATTTTGGAGCTAGCTAAGCATATGAAGTCATTTAGGACCTAAAATATGTCATTTCTTAAGCATACTATATCATTTTAGAGCTAGCTAAGCATATTAAGTCTTTTTTGAGGAAAAGATGCTAAGTATAGGTCATTTTAGAGTTATCCTAGGTTAAATAGGTCATTTTTATGCTAGCTAAGCATATTAAGTCATTTTGAAGGAAACAATGCTAAGTATATGTCATTTTAGAGCTATCCTAGGTTAAATAGGTCATTTTGGAGCTAATTAAGCTTATTATGTAATTTTTGAACTAGCTAAGCATATTAAGTCATTTTGGAGGAAAAAATGCTAAGTATAGGTCATTTTAGAGCTAGCCTAGGTTGAATAGGTCATTTTGGAGCTAAGTAAGGTTATTATGTCATTTTGGAGCTAGCTAAGCATATGA
>NW_021286612.1:0-1370 GCF_002162155.2 Triticum dicoccoides
AATTGTAGTACTTGCTCTAAGGATACTCTCCACTGTGTAGTCTGAAATGCTGGGCGTGCAGCGGGTGGTGCCCTTGGTCGGCGCGCCACTTCAACGGTGGAAGCAGTGAGAGGTCACGTCGCCCTGACTTGCCATCAATGTGGAGCGGCGGGCTCAGCTGGCGCCAGGCGGGAAGCGCGCGCGGGAGGGGGGAGGGGCTTTTGTTGGGCCAAGAAGGTGAAAAGCCAACTTGGGATCGATCCGTGCGGGGAAATATCATGTGCTCCCATATTCTGCATATGACACTAGTCTATGTTACTACTCCCTCCTTTCTGGTTTATAGAGATGTTTAGAGTAACATAATTATATGTTACAGTATAAGTTACTCCCCACTATGACCAGCCTTGGCCTCTCCCAGTGCTCCACCATGTATAGCTGCTAAGCCTGCCACGTAGGCATAAAATATGATGTGGCACCAATAAACTAAGCACCTATGCCTTGAACACTGAGTTACTAAGCCATTTAATGCACTTAGCACCTCATCTAAGCACATCTAAGCACTTACTAGCACCCCCTTGACCATGGACCTTGACGGTGTACGTCACCTTGTGTCTCATAATTTTCCTCGTCATCATCTGAGTCCTAGAAGATCTCACCCACATCATCATTAGCATGCATCCGCCTTGATAGACAACATGCGCAGAAGGAGTAGAGGCGACTGGGGACACACCACATCATGGGCACTCCATACGTGCTCGTGTGCGTGCAGCGTGCGTGTTTTTTCATCGGTGCTAGCTCTAAGGCCGAGGCTGCGGTCATCTTCTTCTCCGACTAGTCGTTGAGCAACGATGGCAAAGAGGTGCTGCAAGAGATGCGTAGGCGTCATTGTATGCGAGCTTCGCCGTAGCACGACAAACCGAATGTCACCGCAGATGGCGCGCGCCTCCATGCAACCGAGTGTGTGCGCATGCATGTGTTATTCACGTGCATTCTACGGCCGAGCGTGTGTGCATGCACGTGTTGTGTATGTGCGTTGTGTGCTCCATGCTGTGCGCATATGTGCATGAGTTGGATTGGATGGAGTTAGTGCGTTGGCTTGTGGACATGCGTGGCTGCATGCGTCCTGTACATGCGTGGCTTGTTGCGTGGTTATCAATATAAACTATAAAAATCTTCAACTTAGCATCCTGATGTACCGTTTCTAGTGGTTATCAAAGAGTTCATGTTCTTTTATTTGTTTATAGGTGGGCAGGCGGCAAAAAACAGGGGAAAACGCGCAAGGTCCTTGCAGACGCTCCACCGCAAGGTTCCTTGCTCCTTATCGGCTGTCGGGAATCTATGCTCTTCAACTCTTTTCTTTTACATGAGCTTTGTTCATCCTTTTCCCAACA
>NW_021286613.1:0-1126 GCF_002162155.2 Triticum dicoccoides
CCCCCTCTCTCCCTTCCCCTCCGAGGAATCCTAGTTGGACTAGGATTGGGGGGAGGAATCCTACTCCCAGAGGGAGTAGGACTCTCCTGCGCCTCCCTCTTTGGCCGGCCAGCCTCCCCTCCTCTCCTCCTTTATATACGGAGGCAGGGGCACCTCTAAACACACAAGTTGACACAAGTTGATCCACGTGATCGATTCCTTAGCCGTGTGCGGTGCCCCCTGCCACCATATTCCTCGATAATACTGTAGCGGAGTTTAGGCGAAGCCCTGCTGCTGTAGTTCATCAAGATCGTCACCACGCCGTCGTGCTGACGAAACTCTTCCCCGACACTTTGCTAGATCGGAGTCCGGGGATCGTCATCGAGCTGAACGTGTGCTCGAACTCGGAGGTGCCGTAGTTTCGGTGCTTGATCGGTTGGATCATGAAGACGTACGACTACTTCCTCTACGTCGTGTCATTGCTTCCGCAGTCGGTCTGCGTTGGGTACGTAGACAACACTCTCCTCTCGTTGCTATGCATCACATGATCCTGTGTGCGCGTAGGAAATTTTTTGAAATTACTACGAAACCCAACAGTGGCATCCGAGCCTAGGTTAATGATGTTGATGTTATATGCACGAGTAGAACACAAGTGAGTTGTGGACGATACAAGTCATACTGCCTACCAGCATGTCATATTTTGGTTCAGCGGTATTGTTGGACGAGACGACCGGACCAACCTTACGCGTACGCTTACGCGAGACCGGTTCCCTCGACGTGCTTTGCACAGAGATGGCTTGCGGGCGACTGCCTCTCCAACTTTAGTTGAACCAAGTATGGCTACGCCCGGTCCTTGCGAAGGTTAAAACGGAGTCTATTTGACAAACTATCGTTGTGGTTTTGATGCGTAGGTGAGATTGGTTCTTACTTAAGCCCGTAGCAGCCACGTAAAACATGCAACAACAAAGTAGAGGACGTCTAACTTGTTTTTGCAGGGCATGTTGTGATGTGATATGGTCAAGGCATGATGCTGAATTTTATTGTATGAGATGATCATGTTTTGTAACCAAGTTATCGGCAACTGGCAGGAGCCATATGGTTGTCGCTTTATTGTATGCAATGCAATCGCGATGTAATGCTTTACTTT
>NW_021286614.1:0-1597 GCF_002162155.2 Triticum dicoccoides
AATCATGCCAGTTTGTAATTCCTGATAATATTCTTCTACAGAATTTTTTCCTTGTCTTAAACGCTGCAATTTTTGAAGCAATTCACGTTGATAATATGGTG
This sequence comes from Triticum dicoccoides, assembly GCF_002162155.2. NCBI lineage: Eukaryota > Viridiplantae > Streptophyta > Magnoliopsida > Poales > Poaceae > Triticum > Triticum dicoccoides. Next base: position 102 of record NW_021286614.1, read on the forward strand.
GAACCCAACGCATACGCATAGCAGTTTTCAAAGCAGCCCAAGTAGTTGGAATAGGATATAATCTACAATGTTCAGACCACCATACACATGCAAAACTAGTGAAAGCACAAACAGCAGCAGCAACTCGTCTCTCCTCAGGATATTGTAAACATGTAAATCGTTGTTCAGTTTCTAACTCCCAAGTAAGATATATATCAGGAACATATCTACCCTCAAATGGTGGAATATTCAATTTCAGTTTAGGAATATGGACATCATCTCGTACCTGAGGTGGTGGTGCAGGCCTACCATTACGAATATATACCTGAGGTCGACCTGCTGGTGGTGGTGCTGGTGGCTGCTCGTATATCTGATTTTGATCAACCTCATCCTCATAATCGCCCGCATACTCATCATCCTCCTGGGTACCAGCAGGAGCAGTAGCAGGAGCCAAAGAAGCACCAACAGCAGTAAGAGCGGCACCAGAATTTTGTCCTGGCACAATAGGAACACGTTGTGCTCGTCCATACTGATGCGGAAGGGGGCGTAGTTGTTGTTGTTGCAGAGGTGCGACAGGTGCAGCCGGTGGTGGAAGACGCGCAAGCAGTTCATTAAATCTGTTATCGAGCTTTGTTTCGAACGTCTTCTCAAGGCCAGTGATCTTCTCCATGGCCTCTTCAAAATTGTTCAGCACATCTTGTACCTGTTCAGTCAGCATTTGCTGAAACTTATCATGAAGCTCCTTGTTCGATAAGTTCTCCCAGTCAATCTCGTCGGCTTGTGATCCTGGCATGGTTAGCAGCAATAGAAACACACAAGAATATGATCCTACAGACTACTAAGAAGTGGTGGTGGTGTATCACAAATCCGTCAAGCAAATCTCAAATTCTTACCAGTTCTTACCCAGCAGCAGGCGGTGATCGGCAACCGCTGTAGTCAAAAACTCTCAAAGCTTGGATAGAGAGATTACCAGGGAGAGTCAAACACACGACGTAGATGTATGTGGAGCTGGGAAGGCTTATAGTATGGTAGCAAAAAGGGTCAGCAATAATCAATTCAGAGATGCAAAGTTGAATAAACGCTCAACGACGGTACTGTGCTGGTCCTAGGCTAGACTGTGCTAGAGACGCGAGCCTAGAACACCAACAAAATCACGGCGCGGCACGTAAACAAGGGAAAAGCACACTCTGAATTTTTTTTTTCGCTCTTTTTTTTGGCGCTCTTTTTTTTTCGCTGCTTTTTTTTTGCGAAAAATCACTATAATGGCGAGTGTCTCAAAACTCTTCCTAGGTCAAACTGACACGATGGGCAAGAAATTTTTTTTTCCGACCAAATTTTTTTTTTCGACTGCCCGGACCCAAAAACTGGAAACAGGTCAAAAAAAACTTCCTATAATGGCACCTGTCTCAAAACACTCAGAAACACCTAAAAATAGGATAGCCAGAAATTTTTTCGAAAAATGCGTTTTCGAAAAATTTTGGGCCTAAACGGAGCGTGGCTACCCGACTCTTTTTTTT
>NW_021286615.1:0-1046 GCF_002162155.2 Triticum dicoccoides
GGTGGGTGTCACAAATCCGTCAAGCAAATCTCAAATTCTTACCAGTTCTTACCCAGCAGCAGGCGGTGATCGGCAACCGTTGTAGTCAAAAACTCTCAAAGCTTGGATAGAGCGATTACCAGGGAGAGTCAAACGCACGACGTAGATGTATGTGGAGCTGGGAAGGCTTATAATATGGTAGCAAAAAGGGTCAGCAATAATCAATTCAGAGATGCAAAGTTGAATAAACGCTCAACGACGGTACTGTGCTGGTCCTAGGCTAGACTGTGCTAGAGACGCGAGCCTAGAACACTAACAAAATCACGGCGCGGCACGTAAACAAGGGAAAAGCACACTCTGAGTTTTTTTTTCGCTCTTTTTTTTTGCGCTACTTTTTTTTTTGCGAAAAATCACTATAATGGCGAGTGTCTCAAAACTATTCCTAGCTCAAACTGACAGGATGGGCACGAAATTTTTTCGACCAATTTTTTTTTCGACTGCCCGGACCCAAAAACTGGAAACGGGTCAAAAAAAACTTCCTATAATGGCACCTGTCTCAAAACACTCAGAAACACCTAAAAATAGGATAGCCAGAATTTTTTTCGAAAAATGCGTTTTCGAAAAATTTTGGGCCTAAACGGAGCGTGGCTACCCGACTCTTTTTTTTTTTCCAAAACCTACTCCGGCAAGGAAACACGAATCGGAATCTAGATGGATCCCGAAAACAAACCTAATAAGCAAAGAACTCGGATTGGTGGTGGATATATGGTGGTGGTATATGGCAGCGGTGGTGGTAGCGGTGGTAGTATATGGATATGGATCGGTGGTGGTATATGGACACGGATTGGTGGTGGTATATGGATACGGATTCGGTGCGGTGGTGGTAGATGGCAGGGGCGATGATGATGGTGCGGCGGCGGCGTGACAACTTATGACCAGAACTCGAAACTCTAAAAGACTAGACTCTAAGACCAGCAACTAGACACGACGATGCAACCGCAAATTCAACAAAGCAAAACCCTAAAAAGATTATGCAAGGCTCAGATTGGTTCGGATATGATGAACTA
>NW_021286616.1:0-762 GCF_002162155.2 Triticum dicoccoides
GCCGGCGTTTAGCCGCCGGCGAGGCCCGATACGGCGGAGGGGCTCGGGATCGCCGTTCCGGCGACCATTCGGGCGGCGGAGACCACCCACGCGAAGCCCAGACTCGCGCGCGTCTAGGGATTCATGCGGGAGGCTGCGGGGGCGGCGCAGCTCGCCGGAGCGGAGCTCGGGGCGGCGGCCGGAGTTCGGGCGTGAGCGGGAATGGGCTGCGGGGCACGGGGAGGCCACCTGAGGGGCTCGGCGGCACCCTCGTGGCACCAGGAGCGCGATGGGAGGCTTGGTTTGGGCGCAGGCGGGCCGAGACGGCGGCGGCGACATGGACGGCGGCGAGGGGCTTCGGCCGTGGTGGGGAGCGGCGCTACGGCACGGGAACGGGAGGGAGAAGAGAGGGGAACGGTGGAGGAGCTCACCGCGGATCCAGCGAGCGCGAAGGCGAGGTCGGGGATGCCCGGAAGCTCCCGAATTGACGGCGAGTACCCACGGCGGCCGGAGGCGAGGATGGCGACGGCGACGGCTCCACGGGGCTCTCCGGCTTGCGTGGCTCGGCGAGGAGGTAGCTGGCGACGAGGCGGAGCTCCTGGGGACGACGGGGAGGCGAGGGAGAGGCGGTGGCTACGGTGATGCCCGTCGGCGGCGGCGGTGGTTCTCGGGTGAGAGGGAGAGAGAGCAGGGGGAGAAGAGGAGGGCGAGGGAGAGTGAGAACAGTGCGGGGCAGCTGCGTGGCTTCGTCCGAGGCATCGAGGGAGTACGGGGAAGCAGGAG
>NW_021286617.1:0-1642 GCF_002162155.2 Triticum dicoccoides
GTTATAGGATGGTAATTGATTTCCGCAAATTAAATAAAGCTACTAAGAAAGATCATTACCCCTTACCTTTTATTGATCAAATGCTAGAAAGATTATGCAAACATACACATTATTGCTTTCTAGATGGTTATTCTGGTTTCTCTCAAATACCTGTGTCAGCTAAAGATCAATCAAAGATACTTTTACATGCCCTTTTGGTACTTTTGCTTATAGACGTATGCCTTTTGGTCTATGTAATGCACCTGCTACCTTTCAAAGATGCATGATGGCTATATTCTCTGACTTTTGTGAAAAGATTTGTGAGGTTTTCATGGACGACTTTTCCGTCTATGGATCCTCTTTTGATGATTGCTTGAGCAATCTTGATCGAGTTTTGCAGAGATGTGAAGAAACTAATCTTGTCTTGAATTGGGAAAAGTGCCACTTTATGGTTAATGAAGGTATTGTCTTGGGGCACAAAGTTTCTGAAAGAGGTATTGAAGTTGATAAAGCCAAGGTTGATGCTATTGAGAAGATGCCATGTCCCAAGGACATCAAAGGTATAAGAAGTTTCCTTGGTCACGCCGGATTTTATAGGAGGTTCATTAAGGACTTCTCAAAAATTTCTCGGCCTCTGACTAATTTATTACAAAAAGATGTACCATTTTCTTTGTTGATGATTGTGTAGAAGCATTTGAAATACTTAAGAAAGCATTAGTCTCTGCACCTGTTATTCAGCCACCTGATTGGAATTTACCCTTTGAAATTATGTGTGATGCTAGTGATTATGCTGTAGGTGTTGTTCTAGGGCAAACAGTTGATAAGAAATTAAATGTTATCCATTATGGTAGTAAGACTCTAGACAATGCTCAAAGAAATTATACTACTACTGAAAAGGAACTTTTAGCAGTTGTATTTGCTTGTGATAAATTCAGACCCTATATTGTTGATTCTAAAGTAACTATTCACACTGATCATGCTGCTATTAAATATCTTATGGAAAAGAAAGATGCAAAGCCTAGACTTATTAGATGGGTTCTCTTGCTGCAAGAATTTGATTTGCATATTGTTGATAGAAACGGAGCTGAGAACCCGGTTGCAGATAACTTATCTAGGTTAGAGAATGTTCTTGATGACCCACTACCTATTGATGATAGCTTTCCTGATGAACAATTAAATGTCATAAGCACTTCTCGTAGCACTCCATGGTATGCTGATTATGCTAATTATATTGTTGCTAAATTTATACCACCTAGCTTCACATACCAACAAAATAAAAAGTTTTTCTATGATTTGTGACATTACTTTTGGGATGACCCACATCTTTATAAAGAAGGAGTAGATGGTGTTATTATACGTTGTGTACCTGAGCATGAACAGGAATAGATCCTACGCAAGTGTCACTCCGAAGCTTATGGAGGACACCACGCTAGAGATAGAACTGCACATAATGTATTGCAATCTGGTTTTTATTGGCCCACTCTCTTCAAAGATGCCCGTAAGTTTGGTTTGTCTTGCGATGAATGTCAAAGAATTGGTAATATTAGTAGACGACAAGAAATTCCTATGAATTATTCACTTGTTATTGAACCATTTGATGTTTGGGGCTTTGATTATATGGGACCTTTTCCTGCCTCTAATGGATATACACATATTTTGGTTG
>NW_021286618.1:0-1141 GCF_002162155.2 Triticum dicoccoides
TATTTGTTCTTGATTGTGACCAAATTGACAGGTCGATAATCTACAACCATCCGGTCCGTACCATCCTTCTTCTTGACGAATAGGACGGGGCAAGCCCACGGAGATGAGCTAGGTCGGATGAAACCCTTTTTCAAGGACTCATCGAGTTGTTTCTTAAGCTCGGCTAGTTCTAGTGGTGCCATCTTATAGGGTCTTCTAGCAATCGGAACGGTTCCTGGAATGAGGTCTATTACGAACTCAACATCCCTGTCAGGTGGAACACCTGGCAATTCCTCTGGGAAGACATCCGGGAAGTCACGGACTACCGGAACGTCCTCAAGGTCTGGCAAAGGGCTGGCGTTAAGAGAATATAATTGTCGCTTGGCTAATCGGGTCAAGACATTGACTATCTTCCCCGAAGGATGAGTGAGTTGAACAGTCCTAGAGAAGCAATCAATTTTGGCATGATGAGCTGACATCCAGTCCATACCCAAAATAATATTAATATCTGAAAATTTGAGAGCTATCAAAGATGCAAGGAAAACAAGTCTGTCGACTTGGATTTCATTTCCATAACTTACCCTGGAGGTCTGCCATCTAGAACCAGGAGTAGAAATTTCCATAGTGGATGGCATGTCACAGAATGCGGTGTTATGCAAACGAGCATAGTTCTCGGATATAAATGAATGAGAGGCTCATGTATCGAAAAGAACAGTTGCCGGATGGCAATTAACAAGGAGCGTACCGAGAACGACGTTGGGATCCTCTTGAGCTTCTTCGGCAGAGATACAGTTGACATGGCCACGTGTAGCGGTGGCCGGCTTGGCGTGGAACACTTTCCCTGTCGGCTTGCCACGGCCAACAGCTTTAGCAGATTGGTTGGGGTTGGTCTGGGGACACTCACGCATATAGTGGCCAGATTCCCCACACTTGAAACAAGTCACGGAACTGGTACGTGGAGGAGCATTGTTGGTTGGACCCCCATAGGGCTTGGCTGGTGCAGACTGTTGAACGGGGCGAGGCGCCTGGAAGGATGGCCTCGGTGTGAACCTAGGTGGCAGGGCAGTGTTGGGCACCCACACGCGGCGCTTCTGAGGACCCGCACCGGATGAGGAACCCATGTCACGGCCATGCTTGCGTGTTGCGTCATAGTCAGTCTGAC
>NW_021286619.1:0-1755 GCF_002162155.2 Triticum dicoccoides
CCGACGCCACCGTCGCCTTCCTCCTCGCCGGCGCCATCGTCCCCGAGCCCCCCACTGCCCGTGCCCTACTCCTCCCGATGTGAGCCCCGCCTTACTCCCTTCCTCTCCCTCGCGCGCTCGCGCTCGTCTCCGCGGTCCCCGCCGAGCTCACCCCCGGTTAACGCGCTCCGGCCGCGTCCGTTGCGCGCTCACCGCGCCGTGGCCGCGCACCGCACCTGCCGTGGCCCCCAGCCCCGCGCGCCTCCACGCGCTGACCGACCCCGTTCTCACCTCCTCCTCCCCGGCGTGCGCTTGGCTCTGCCCCGGTCTCGCCTTCCCTCTCCGCGCGCCGCTCCGGCCATCCCCGCCTCCGCTGCACATGGCTCGCGGCCATCCCGCCGGCCATCACGGCCATCTGCGCCCGCCTCGACGTGCCGCCTCCTGTTCTGGTTCCACACCTCCGCCGCTGCTGCTGGACGGCGCCGTGGGAGCCGGTGGCCGCGCCGATGGCCTCGCTCGATCCCCGCGCCTGGGCTCGCCCCTGTCGGCCACGCCCGCTGCGCCCACTCGGGCGCGCGCCCGCACACCCGTAACCGCTAAGGCCCCCAGGGGCCTATGACAAGTGGGGTCGTCCCCTAAAACATTTAAAAAAAAGACTTAAAAAAAATATATATAATAATAAATAAAAATGATTAATTAATTAAGTAAATAATTAATTTAATTAATCCTGATAAATTAAACCTAATGACTAATTAACCTAATTAACTACTATTAATTAAACTTAACTAAGATAATTAGTTAACAGGGTATGACGAACGGGACCCACATGTCAGGGTTGACCAAGTCAACCCTGTTGACTGCTGACGTCAGCATGACATCATGCTGACGTCATAAATTCATTTTCAAATTAAATAATTAATTAATTAAATTCCAGAAATTAATATAATCTTTAGAAAATCATATCTTTTAATCCGTAACTCGGATTAAAATATTTTCAACACGAAAGTTGCTCGGAACGACGAGACGATTTCGGATACGCAGTCCGTTCGTCCGCCACACACCCCTAACCTATCGAACTCGCAACTTTTCCCCTCCGGTTCATCTGTCCGAAAACGCGAAACACCGGGAATATTTCCCGGATGTTTTCCCCCTTCGCCGGCATCACCTCATACTGCGTTAGGACACAACTAGCTTCGCTCTTTATCGTGTCTTGTGTTGTCTTGCTTATGTTTGCACTGTATTTATTGTTTCTTCCCCCTCTTCTCTTCGGTAGACTACGAGACCGACGCTGCTGCTGACCAGTTCGACTACGGAGTTGACGACTCCTCTCTCTTGCCAGAGCAACCAGGCAAGCCCCCCCCCCTTGATCACCAGATATCGCCTACTCTTCTCTATACTGCTTGCATTAGAGTAGCGTAGCATGTTACTGCTTTCCGTTAATCCTATTCTGATGCATAGCCTGTCATTGCTGCTACAGTCATTGATACCTTACCCGCAATCCTAAATGCTTAGTATAGGATGCTAGTGTTCCATCATTGGCCCTACCTTCTTGTCAGTCTGCCTTGCTATACTATCGGGCCGTGATCACTTGGGAGGTGATCACGGGTATATACTATACATACATACATACTATACTGATGGTGACTAAAGTCGGGTCAGCTCATTGAGTACCCGCAAGTGATTCTGACGAGGGGGCTGAAAGGACAGGTGGCTCCATCCCGGTAGAGGTGGGCCTGGGTTCCCGACGGCCCCCGACTATTACTTTGTGGCGGAGCG
>NW_021286620.1:0-1759 GCF_002162155.2 Triticum dicoccoides
AGGGAAAGGAGGATGTGCAGAGAGAGAGAGGTGGGAACGGTGGACAATCACACACATCTGATTTTGACCGACACAAGAAACGTCGGTTGTTGCATTCGCTGAGGACCTCACGACACGATCTGACCCTAACAAACAGGGTCAACTTACACGAGCTCTCCCAGGCCTCCGTTTCCTAGGAGCTTATAATCTGTAGTGATATGCCATGCGTGTTAATTGGCTCTCTGCAATTATTAATCCCACCCGGCAGTCCAACAATTAACGGGGGATTGCGTGTTCATTGATCGTGTGGTTATAATTATATTTTACGAAAATCATACCAAAATGATCTTAAACAAACAACAGGATTGCGTGTTCCTGTGGATGGATGGATTTTTTGTAAAAAGAAAAGCACATATACACTGAAACGTAGCACATACACTCAAAACTCATCGAAAGGACCCGGAAACCCTAAAATAGAAATAATAAAGTCTTTGATGGCCCATGCACACATCATGGTCGATGCTCGTGGCTGACCACTGTCGCTGCCGAAAGACCATTGAACACAGAAAGACAAGCAACCTGACACACCAACTCCGCCAAAGCACCATAGCTAAAGCAACGTTATGAGCCGATTGAATGACCAATAAGAGATCAACAAGGCAGAAACTGTATGAATCGTGATCATCCCCGTGCTCGACAGACTGCAGGCTTTGTTCAACACCGCGGAGGAGAGAGTCAGACCTGCTGTCTATCTTCCACAAAATCTAAGACTGAGCCGTGAGAGGACCGTGGTTCCTCGTTGCATGGTTCAAACTATTTTCCCCGTTGACAAGATTTTCCTTTTAAGGAAAAAAAAAGAAAACAGAATGCACTAAGATACTATTCTACCATAAAACAAAACTAAGATACCATAAAACAAAAAAAATGATGCACCAGCCGGGAATCGAACCCGGGTCTGTACCGTGGCAGGGTACTATTCTACCACTAGACCACTGGTGCCATTTGATGAGCTGTCACTCGAGAGACCTCTACTAATCGCAATCAATGGTACTGCATCTTCGATTATAAGCTCGAAACAGTCATACAGCGATACAGTACCGTGCAGCTCCGCAAAAGAGCAAGGGATGCAAGTCTCGTGGCGCCAAAAATAAGGACCATGTGCCATTCATGTAACACTACTCTACTGGGACTCTTAACACACATTTTCCTTCCTCAACATTCTACTACATCAGTAGGCAATCCACCTAGTGTTTTCTCAAAGTCAATGGTGCAGAGTTCCTTCTCAAAATCAAAGATTCAGTGTTCCCGTCAAATTTATTTATCTGGCTACTACTCGTTTTAGTTAACAGACAGACTGAATACAAGCGCCATGTGGCATAGGAAAGAACTCATGTGTCCTGTGTGGTCTTAAGACAGTAGAAGCAAGGGACCACCTCTGTTTCAGCTGGCAGTTTGCTAAGTACTCCTAACACTGCTCTGGCGCATTAATCTGGGATATGATTTTGTGGATAAGGATTCAAACTCTTAAGCAAGCAATCAATAATGCTTCAAAGGGTTAATCTGCAGCTGTAGGGAAGTGTTGAAAGGTGAGCTCAACCTAGTCTTCCATAGAGCATTTGGCTTACCAACTTGATGTAACACTAGTGATGTATATGTCATATCATTTGTGTGTGAAGAAGTAGGTATTCAGGTCCTATGTACGAAGATTAGTTCTGCAGAAATCAGTCTCTGCACCTATTTTCCTTCCTGAACATACTTGTTCAGCCACTAGTTCCACGCT
>NW_021286621.1:0-1280 GCF_002162155.2 Triticum dicoccoides
CCTTCGCTCGGGCGCCCGCACGCCCCAGCCACCGAGCGGGCTGGTGCCCGCACCCGTTTGCCAGCGCCCGTTTGGCCCCTTTCGGCCATTGACAGCGGGACCCCACCCCCAGAACGGATTAATAAAAAAAAAGGGAATTAAAAAGTTAATAATAATATATTAAAAATAAATAATAAATAAAATTATTAAATTAATTAATTAATTAAAGGATTAATTAACTTAATTAATCTTGCTTAATTAACCTAATTAATTAACTAAACTAATTAATCCTGATTAGATTAGCCTAAGCAGATAATTAAACCCTAGTTAACCTAACAGTGTATGACAGGTGGGTCCCACCCAGTCAACCCCTGTTGACTGGTGATGACAGCATGACATCATGCTGATGTCATAAATCCAGATTTTCGAATTAAATTAAATAATTAATTAAATTTCAGAAATTAATAAAATCTTTAGAAAATCATATCTTTTAATCCGTAACTCGGATTAAATTATTTTCAACATGAAAGTTGCTCAGAACGACGAGACGATTCCGGTTTCGCAGTCCGTTCGTCCGCCACACACCCCTAACCTATCGAACTCGCAACTTTCCCCCTCCGGTTCATCTGTCCGAAAACGCGAAACACCGGGAATACTTTCCCGGATGTTTCCCCCTTCACCGGTATCGCCTATCCCTACGTTAGGTCACCCCTAGCACACCGTATTGCCGCGTCTTGCTTTGTGTTACATTTGATTGCTCTGTTATTTATTGTGTTCCCCCTCCGTTACTCCTTTCCGGTAGACTACAAGACCGACGCCGTTGCTGCCCAGTTCGACTACGGAGTTGACGACCCCTCTCTCTTGCCAAAGCGACCAGGCAAGCCCCCCCTTTGATCACCAGATATCGCCTACTCTTCTCTATACTGCTTGCATTAGAGTAGTGTAGCATGTTACTGCTTTCGTTAATCCTATTCTGATGCATAGCCTGACATTGTCGCTACATCTGTTGATACCTTACCTGCAATCCTAAATGCTTAGTATAGGATGCTAGTTTATCATCATTGGCCCTACATTCTTGTCAGTCTGCCTTGCTATACTATCGGGCCGTGATCACTTGGGAGGTGATCACGGGTATATACTATACATACATACATACTATACAGATGGTGACTAAAGTCGGGTCAGCTCATTGAGTACCCGCAAGTGATTCTGACGAGGGGGCTGAAAGGACAGGTGGCTCCATCCCGGTAGAGGTGGGCCTGGGTTCCCGACGGCCCTCGACTGTTACTTTGTGGCGGAGC
>NW_021286622.1:0-1271 GCF_002162155.2 Triticum dicoccoides
TATTGTGAAGCATTTTGTCTTCTTTCCAGAGGTGCCACCCATGCATTTTTAGGATGTGTGTGTTGTCTTGTGCAAGCTTGCGAAGAGAGGTACCTGAGATTGCAGATTTCAGGGACTTAGTGATTTTCGCTAAGTCTGGGATATTTTAGTTCATGATGCTATATGTCCAGCTTGTTTCCTAGCGATCCGTGCCTCTTTTGAGGATGATCAGTAAGGGAGTTTTGATATTTATGTGATGCTCTATCCATCCATGTCTTTGTTGGCATTTGTGGAGTGCTCTAGGTTGACTCAATCGAGCTCAACTTTTGCTTCGTGGTTAATCTGGGCAGATCGTCAACTTGTTTGCGATTTCGCCGATGCTACCGTTAGAGTTCCATGCATGCTATGCCTTCGTTCTTGCCATGTGTAGCTAGCACTTTGTGCCTTCTTGCTGGTTATATGCTTTCCTTGCCATGACTTGCACCATAGAGAGTGCATCGAGCTCGTTTACATGCCTTCGTGAGTTAAATTTCAGCATGTCTCAGTTTTCACTAAGTCTGAAAACTGATTGTGTTCGAGCGATGTTCGTGAGCTCGGTAGAGTATTTTGTGAACCCTTTTGGCCCCAGGTCACTTTGGGTGTTTTATTAAGCTTGATGAATAGCTCCATGCCATGTTCTTACTTGTCATGTTCAGGTTTTCTATCATGTTGTTTTGCTGCTCCGAAGAGAGCTTCGTGATCTGTAATTTCAGACTAGTGTTGATTTCACTAAGTCTGAAATCTGTTTTGCATTTGCGTTTTAGCCATGCTTGTTTGAACCTCTTAATGGATGAATTTGCCTATGGCTCAGTGCTAGTGTTTTGTCAACCATCTTGTGTACATCACTGCCATGTATTTTGTTTTCATGTTTGGTGGCTGTAGCATGTTCATTTCGTTGCATTTAGATGCCTACTTGCTGTAAATCGCAGACCGGTGTCATATCTTAAAACGCTTGCCATTTCTAAACCGTAGCTCCGATTCCTATGATCTTTATATCGTTTTCAAGCGATTTCATCCCCTCTATCCAGTGGCACACTTGGTTTTTCCAAGTTGATGCCAGGTTCATGCATTTCCTGTCATATCTTGTATTTTGCATCCCGCATCGCATCCCGCATAGCATATCGTCATTTCATCATATTGCTTGGTCTTGCCCGTGGTTGATTGTATCCTTGTTGCTTGTTTGTCTTGTTGGGTAGAGCCGGGAGACGAGTTCGCTACCGAGGAGCCCGTTGAGTTTGCTTGTGAGGATCCAG
>NW_021286623.1:0-2220 GCF_002162155.2 Triticum dicoccoides
GAACGGCTCCAATCTTCACCTGCAACTAACAACGCTATAAGAAGGGCTGAGCAAAGCGGTAACATAGCCAATCAATGGTTTGCTAGGACAATGGTGGGTTAGAGGTTCAACATGGCAATTGGGAGGCTGACAAGCAAAAGGTAGGCATCGTAGCAGTGGCAAAGCAAAAGAGCGAGCAAACTAGCATAGCAAAGATAGTAGTGATTTCGAGGGTATGATCATCTTGCCTGCACAGTTGTCAGAGTTGACTGGATCCTCACAAGCAAACTCAACGGGCTCCTCGGTAGCGAACTCGTCTCCCGGCTCTACCCAACAAGACAAACAAGCAACAAGGATACAATCAACCACGGGCAAGACCAAGCAATATGATGAAATGACGATATGCTATGCGGGATGCGATGCGGGATGCAAAATACAAGATATGACAGGAAATGCATGAACCTGGCATCAACTTGGAAAAACCAAGTGTGCCACTGGATAGAGGGGATGAAATCGCTTGAAAACGATATAAAGATCATAGGAATCGGAGCTACGGTTTAGAAATGGCAAGCGTTTTAAGATATGACACCGGTCTGCGATTTACAGCAAGTAGGCATCTAAATGCAACGAAATGAACATGCTACAGCCACCAAACATGAAAACAAAATACATGGCAGTGATTACACAAGATGGTTGACAAAACACTAGCACTGAGCCATAGGCAAATTCATCCATTAAGAGGTTCAAACAAGCATGGCTAAAACGCAAATGCAAAACAGATTTCAGACTTAGTGAAATCAACACTAGTCTGAAATTTCAGATCACGAAGCTCTCTTCGGAGCAGCAAAACAACATGATAGAAAACCTGAACATGACAAGTAAGAACATGGCATGGAGCTATTCATCAAGCTTAATAAAACACCCAAAGTGACCTGGGGCCAAAAGGGTTCACAAAATACTCTACCGAGCTCACGAACATCGCTCAAACACAATCAGTTTTCAGACTTAGTGAAAACTGAGACATGCTGAAATTTAACTCACGAAGGCATGTAAACGAGCTCGATGCACTCTCTATGGTGCAAGTCATGGCAAGGAAAGCATATAACCAGCAAGAAGGCACAAAGTGCTAGCTACACATGGCAAGAACGAAGGCATAGCATGCATGGAACTCTAACGGTAGCATCGGCGAAATCGCAAACAAGTTGACGATCTGCCCAGATTAACCACGAAGCAAAAGTTGAGCTCGATTGAGTCAACCTAGAGCACTCCACAAATGCCAACAAAGACATGGATGGATAGAGCATCACATAAATATCAAAACTCCCTTACTGATCATCCTCAAAAGAGGCACGGATCGCTAGGAAACAAGCTGGACATATAGCATCATGAACTAAAATATCCCAGACTTAGCGAAAATCACTAAGTCCCTGAAATCTGCAATCTCAGGTACCTCTCTTCGCAAGCTTGCACAAGACAACACACACATCCTAAAAATGCATGGGTGGCACCTCTGGAAAGAAGACAAAATGCTTCACAATATATCCCAAAGGGGCACAGGCATATCATGCACGGATTAAACATAGCAAAAATGACAAAAGTGCATGATAAACTAACGGTTCTGCAATTTAACTCACGAAGCCTCCTTCTAACAGCATTTTGGGTATCAAGATGACCACAAATGCAAATGATGCAATGGAATGAAATGATGTACATGTCGAGACGAAGATTTTGATATATCATACGCCTAAAACGGATCTACGGTTGCGCAGATACGAGCAGTCAAACATCGCATAAAAATTAGGGTTACGGGGATGAAAAGTCAACCTAGAGGATTAGATCTCAGATCTGGCGCGGTTTACGGAGTTCGCCGGAAACACTGTAGCTGCTCGCCGGAGTTGCGCCGGAGAGGCCCAGGAGCTCGCCGGAGCTCGGGGAAGAGGCCGGGGAGGTCGGGGTCGCCGGATCCGGCACTCCCGCGGCCGGATCTGGCCGGAGACGCGGCGAGGAGGCGGCAGCCGGTCGGGGGGCGGCGACCGGAGCGCGGCGGCGATGGGGCGCCGGCGACGCAGGCGGCGGTGGCCCGGCGACGAGGGAGAAGAAGCGGGGCGCGGCGGAGGGGAGTGGCCCGGTCGGACGAGGAGGCGGGCTCCCCGCGGGCTCGGGCGGGCCGGCGCGACCGCGGCGATGTGGGCGCCCGTCCGGGACACGTGGCGCGGCGGCGTTGGCTGAGGCGGGCGGCTG
>NW_021286624.1:0-1833 GCF_002162155.2 Triticum dicoccoides
TGGTTCAAATGAAACCATGTTGTGTTGTGTTTGCTTTCGACATGACCTAGAACTATTCTCGGTCAATAACCAATAGCGGGACCTGGATGCCCATATTGGTTCCTACATATTCTACGAAGATCTTTATCGGTCAAACCGCATAACAACATACGTTGTTCCCTTTGTCATCGGTATGTTACTTGCCCGAGATTTGATCGTCGGTATCCAATACCTAGTTCAATCTCGTTACCGGCAAGTCTCTTTACTCGTTCTGTAATGCATCATCTCTTAACCAACTCATTGGTCACATTGCTTGCAAGGCTTATAATGATGTGCATTACCGAGAGGGCCCAGAGATACCTCTCCGACTATCGGAGTGACAAAACCTAATCTCGAAATACGCCAACTCAACATGTACCTTTGGAGACACCTGTAGTACTCCTTTATAATCACCCAGTTACGTTGTGACGTTTGGTAGTACCCAAAGTGTTCCTCCGGTAAATGGGAGTTGCATAATTCTCATAGTTATAGGAACATGTATAAGTCATGAAGAAAACAATAGCAGTATACTAAACGATCAAGTGCTAGGCTAACGGAATGGGTCATGTCAATCACATCATTCTTCTAATGATGTGATCCCACTAATCAAATGACAACACATGTCTATGGTTAGGAAACATAACCATCTTTGATTAATGAGCTAGTCAAGTAGAGGCATACTAGTGACTATATGTTTGTCTATGTATTCACACATGTATCATGTTTCCGGTTAATACAATTCTAGCATGAATAATAAACATTTATCATGATATGAGGAAATAAATAATAACTTTATTATTGCCTCTAGGGCATATTTCCTTCAGTCTCCCACTTGCACTAGAGTCAATAATGTAGATTACATAGTAATGATTCTAACACCCATGGAGTCTTGGTGCTGATCATGTTTTGCTCGTGAGAGAGGCTTAGTCAACGGGTCTGCAACATTCAGATCCGTATGTATCTTGCAAATCTCTATTTCTCCCACTTGGACTTGGTCCCGAATGGAATTGAAGCGTCTCTTGATGTGCTTGGTCCTCTTGTGAAATCTGGATTCCTTTGCCAAGGTAATTGCACCAGTATTGTCATAGAAGATCTTCATTGGTCCCGATGCACTAGGTATGACACCTAGATTGGAAATGAACTCCTTCATCCAGACTCCTTCATTTGCTGCTTCAGAAGCAGCTATGTACTCCGCTTCACATGTAGATCCCGCCACGACGCTTTGTTTAGAACTGCACCAACTTACAACTCCACCGTTTAATAAAAACACGTATCCGGTTTGCGATTTAGAATCGTCCGGATCAGTGTCAAAGCTTGCATCGACGTAACCATTTACGACTAGCTCTTTGTCACCTCCATATACGAAAAACATATCCTTAGTCCTTTTCAGGTATTTCAGGATGTTCTTGACCGCTTTCTAGTGATCCACTCCTGGATTACTTTGGTACCTTCCTGCCAAGCTTATTGCTAAGCATACGTCAGGTCTGGTACACAACATTGCATACATGATAGAGCCTATGGCTGAAGCATAGGGAACATCTTTCATTTTCTCTCTATCTTCTGCTGTGGTCGGGCATTGAGTTTGACTCAACTTCACACCTTGTAGCACAGGCAAGAAACCTTTCTTTGTCTGATCCATTTTGAACTTTTTCAAAATTTTGTCAAGGTATGTGCTTTGTGAAAGTCCTATTAAGCGTCTTGATCTATCTCTATAGATCTTGATGCCCAATATGTAAGCAGCTTCACCGAGGTCTTTCATTGAAAAACTTTTATTCAAGTATCCCTTTATGCTATCCAGAAATTCTATATCATTTC
>NW_021286625.1:0-1833 GCF_002162155.2 Triticum dicoccoides
TGGTTCAAATGAAACCATGTTGTGTTGTGTTTGCTTTCGACATGACCTAGAACTATTCTCGGTCAATAACCAATAGCGGGACCTGGATGCCCATATTGGTTCCTACATATTCTACGAAGATCTTTATCGGTCAAACCGCATAACAACATACGTTGTTCCCTTTGTCATCGGTATGTTACTTGCCCGAGATTTGATCGTCGGTATCCAATACCTAGTTCAATCTCGTTACCGGCAAGTCTCTTTACTCGTTCTGTAATGCATCATCTCTTAACCAACTCATTGGTCACATTGCTTGCAAGGCTTATAATGATGTGCATTACCGAGAGGGCCCAGAGATACCTCTCCGACTATCGGAGTGACAAAACCTAATCTCGAAATACGCCAACTCAACATGTACCTTTGGAGACACCTGTAGTACTCCTTTATAATCACCCAGTTACGTTGTGACGTTTGGTAGTACCCAAAGTGTTCCTCCGGTAAATGGGAGTTGCATAATTCTCATAGTTATAGGAACATGTATAAGTCATGAAGAAAACAATAGCAGTATACTAAACGATCAAGTGCTAGGCTAACGGAATGGGTCATGTCAATCACATCATTCTTCTAATGATGTGATCCCACTAATCAAATGACAACACATGTCTATGGTTAGGAAACATAACCATCTTTGATTAATGAGCTAGTCAAGTAGAGGCATACTAGTGACTATATGTTTGTCTATGTATTCACACATGTATCATGTTTCCGGTTAATACAATTCTAGCATGAATAATAAACATTTATCATGATATGAGGAAATAAATAATAACTTTATTATTGCCTCTAGGGCATATTTCCTTCAGTCTCCCACTTGCACTAGAGTCAATAATGTAGATTACATAGTAATGATTCTAACACCCATGGAGTCTTGGTGCTGATCATGTTTTGCTCGTGAGAGAGGCTTAGTCAACGGGTCTGCAACATTCAGATCCGTATGTATCTTGCAAATCTCTATTTCTCCCACTTGGACTTGGTCCCGAATGGAATTGAAGCGTCTCTTGATGTGCTTGGTCCTCTTGTGAAATCTGGATTCCTTTGCCAAGGTAATTGCACCAGTATTGTCATAGAAGATCTTCATTGGTCCCGATGCACTAGGTATGACACCTAGATTGGAAATGAACTCCTTCATCCAGACTCCTTCATTTGCTGCTTCAGAAGCAGCTATGTACTCCGCTTCACATGTCGATCCCGCCACGACGCTTTGTTTAGAACTGCACCAACTTACAACTCCATCGTTTAATAAAAACACGTATCCGGTTTGCGATTTAGAATCGTCCGGATCAGTGTCAAAGCTTGCATCGACGTAACCATTTACGACTAGCTCTTTGTCACCTCCATATACGAAAAACATATCCTTAGTCCTTTTCAGGTATTTCAGGATGTTCTTGACCGCTTTCTAGTGATCCACTCCTGGATTACTTTGGTACCTTCCTGCCAAGCTTATTGCTAAGCATACGTCAGGTCTGGTACACAACATTGCATACATGATAGAGCCTATGGCTGAAGCATAGGGAACATCTTTCATTTTCTCTCTATCTTCTGCTGTGGTCGGGCATTGAGTTTGACTCAACTTCACACCTTGTAGCACAGGCAAGAAACCTTTCTTTGTCTGATCCATTTTGAACTTTTTCAAAATTTTGTCAAGGTATGTGCTTTGTGAAAGTCCTATTAAGCGTCTTGATCTATCTCTATAGATCTTGATGCCCAATATGTAAGCAGCTTCACCGAGGTCTTTCATTGAAAAACTTTTATTCAAGTATCCCTTTATGCTATCCAGAAATTCTATATCATTTC
>NW_021286626.1:0-9869 GCF_002162155.2 Triticum dicoccoides
CTCTCTCTCTCTCTCTCTCTCTCTCTCTGGCCTGCTTGCTGGCTATCTGGCGATGAGTTTGTCGACGGAGACAGAGACACAGTATTATCTTATTAGCTGCTGCAACCTGCCTGCACCTGCAAGGCAGCAAGGCCGGCCATCACCTTCTTCACCTCGGAATTAGCACGGCCGGCCGGCCGGACACAAACAAACAGAGCTAGCTAGGTGGGTATAGCTGGAACGGAAGGGATACGCGCATGCACGCACGTACGTATGCATCAGCCGGCCATGGGTGCGTCGTATCTCCAGCCCAGCCCAAGCACATCTTCTTGTATATGCTACATATATAAACCTCCACATCACCACCGACCCTAAACCCATACAGATTCAGAGCAAGAAACCAAGCTAATATAGGGAAAAGAAAGAAAGAAAGAAAGAAATATAGCTAGGGAGAGTGAGGATGGCGGAGAAGAACAGTAAGAAGGCGGTGCGCATGGCGCAGCAGGAGCTGGAGGACCTCTACCTCGCCGTCCCCGACGGCTCCGTCGACCTCACCTTCCGAGACTTCGTCGTCGCCCCTGTACAACCACCCACCGCCTCCGTAGCGCCTGCTCCCACCTTGGCCCCCATCCACGAGGTGGAGCAGCCCGACGAGGACGATCCCACCGAGCGCAGCAACAAGGCGCTGCTCAGCAGGACCTCCACCAACATCTTCACCTACAAGATCGAGTCCGCTTCCTCTTCCGACGACGACGGCCAGCGCCAGCAGGACACCGCCACAGCAGGCTTCCAGCTCTCCCCTTCCCCCTCCCCTCCTCCGCCCGGCCGCTCCCACTCGCGCACCACCACCACCACCAGAAGCAGCACAGCAGGACAGCAGCAGCAGCTGCGCCCTCCTCCCGCCCACGCCGGCAGAAGCCGGCAGATGCGCCGGGCCGGCATCCCGCACTCCAACCTCTGCGCCACCTGCAGCCGCTACATGCACGTCTTCCGCCACCGCTGCCTCGTCTGCGGCCGCGCCTACTGCCGCCGCTGCGTGGGCGCCGGCATGGGCGACATGACCGAGGGCCGCAAGTGCCTCGGTTGCCTCGGCCGCAAGTACAGCCACCGCTACATCCACCGCGCCGGCCGGGGCGCCACCGCCGCCGCGGGCCTCCTCTGCCTCTGCTGCTGCGCGCTCCACGCCTGGGGCTCCTCCTCCTCCGTCAGGGCGGAGGAGCTGCTCTGGGCTGAGAAGGGCCCCGCACCGCGCCGCCGGCCCTCGTCTTCCTCCACCACTTCCATCTCCGCGTCCTACAGCACGGCCGCGGGTGGCGGCGGGGGATACTCGGCGTCCATGAGCATGACCATGATGAGCATCAACAGCGGCACCAGCAACAGCAACGGGCACGGTCACAGGAACAGCAACGTCGTCGTCGTGGCGCCGCCGCCTGCATCCTTCTCCCGCGGCAGCGCCAACCCGCACGCCTTCCCTCTCTAAGTCTCTAGCTAGCTAGCTAGGACTTGACACTTGAGCTGCTTAATAATAATAATGTGATACAATTCCATTTATTCGATTTTCTTTTCTGTTTGATTCCACCGGCCGGTTTTGCTTTGCTTGCATCATTAATTTTCCAACACATGTAGTATGCTCTGCCGTCATGTGTTGGTAATAACTAGTCCCTCCATCCCATAATACAAGACATTATTACATCCAATATACTACTCCCTCCGTAAACTAATATAAAAGCATTTAGATCACTATTTTAGTTATCTAAACGCTCTTATATTAGTTTACAGAGAGAGTACTATATTATGGTACGAAGGGAGTACTTAGATTGCTTGTGAAATTGTGAAAACATCAATAATGTACTACTCTTCTCTTTCGATCCAAAATTGTGGCGTTGCTTAAATCCCTCTTTCTTTGGTTCAAGATGATCGCCGATTGAGTCAAGAATCAAAAATCAACCAGTGGTAGAAAAGTTAGGATGATCGATGGTTCATTGTATCCAAGCCTGCAGCCAAGGAAAGGATTAAACCTAGCTTGGATCTGACAAATCTATGTTTTAATTTCATCAAGGCGGAATATTATTTCTTTCGCTGGAGGCGACATTTGTGTTGATATTGACTCGCAGTGCGGTTGTTCCTCGGTTTTTACTTTTTAGTAGCCACCATGCATGTAACTATTGAACTCACTATTTATTTATTCAAAAAAGAAAAGAATAGATGAAGACCAAGTAATTAGACACATGTATGCATAGACCCCATTTTGTTCGGCCCCGTCCGTTTGAGGTAAAACGAACAAATGAGACGGTCCAGCGCGCGACGATCCGGACCTATCTGGTCCATTTTGTGTTCGGGCCGACCCATTTCGAACGCAAATTTGCGTCGGGCTTGGGTTACGGCGGACACCAAACGGACGCGCACCTCGTCCGCGTCGGGGCCGCGTGGACGGCGGCCACCTACCTCCCACCCGCCCCATCAATGCGCACACGCGGGCGGCCCCGCCTGTCATCCGCCCAGGCGAGGGGTCGCGGTCCTTTTTAAATAGGAATCGTGGACCGGTCGTCGTCCACACTGCCCCACGCCACCCCGCGGCCTCCTCGAAACCCGACAGCCCCAGTCCCAAACCCTAGCCAAGAACTCGCCGGCCGGCCGGCCGCAGCCATGGGGCTATGGAACTACGGCCGCAAAGGCAAGCACGACCGCGAGGTTGGCTCCTCGTCGGACGCCGCCGCTGCTCCGTAAAGAAGGAGGAGCCCGCCTCGCCATCGCCACCGCGTCGGACCCCCACGCCGCCCGCGTTCTTCATCGCTCCCACGGCCGCCAGCGAGCGCGCCCGGCACTACATTGAGGTGGCCGTTTGTCGCTGTTATTGGGAGACGAGGACGCCGCTACCCTGGAGCGACGTCCACCTCCAAAATAACTGGCACCTGTCGGCCGACCTCGTGCCGATCCCGGCCGGCGGTCCCGCTGAGCGGCCGTGCGCGCCTCCAGGAGATCCAGCGTGGCCGCCGCCTCCTCCCGGACGACCTCTACTAAGACGAGAGGTACGCCCCCGACTCGCCATTGTGGGACACTTGGTTTCGTGATGAGCACGACATGCAGCGGGCGTCCTTCTTCGTCGGCACGTCGACGAGGCCGCGGCGGCCACGTGAGCCCCGAGCGGCTCCCCAGGAGCGCGGGCGTAGCTGGGTGCGCGGCCTCACGCCCACGCCATCGCCGTCGCCATCTCCATCTCCTCCACCACCTTCTCGCATGACAGCGAAGGAGGAGGCCATGCTCATGGCGCGTGTCATGACGGACTCCATGAACATGGACGATGAGCGCCAGTGGCCGGGCCTCGAGGAAACGATGGCCCTCTCTGCGGTCGGTGACGTCGCCATCCCCGAGGTGGAGATGGTGATGATGGCTGATCGATTTATCTCATGCGTCCTTGATAGAGAATGGGCCGGTTAGTATGGGCCTGCACCGTACCCAAACTGAAAAAGAAAAAGAAAAAGAAAAGAAGAAGCAGAAGCAGAAGGACTTTCCGGCCAGCATCGGAGAGGTGAGGGGACGAAAAGGGAGCGCCGTCGGCCTGTGCTGTCTTCTCCAGCCGCTATATATGTATGCTGCTTCTCCATCCATCCATCCATCCATGATGTTATCTTCTCCGCCAAATCGCCACGCTTACGTACGTACTCCCTCCGTCTGAAAAAAGTTGTCCGCGCGTTAGTTCAACTCTAATTTTGCAAAAGGCAGGGCCATGATTATGATTTTTGCAACTTTATTTCTGCAACTTTATTTTTTTGCTTGTACAGCATACTACTGAGAAAACATGCAGTAGGAATGATTATGATTTTCTATAGAGGAATAATTATTTGGTCACTAACCTTCAATTACTTCATGTGCACTTGTTTGCATATTAGCATTGTCATGTTTTTCTTATTTTATTGCAGATGCGCCAACTAGTCCTAATTGAGTTGTATCTTGATATTTCGTCGATGGTTTTCCAGGAAAAAAGTGAATGTAATTTCACATTGCAAGTGCATTCGAACACTACCTTTCATCAAACAATTTTACCCAGACAAGATGTACAAAGCTGAAAGCTACAAAACTTCCCTTGCAGAAAAACTCAAGAGTTTTACATGGTATCTAGTACATACCTTGATGTGGCAGTCCAGCGATGTATCTC
This sequence comes from Triticum dicoccoides, assembly GCF_002162155.2. NCBI lineage: Eukaryota > Viridiplantae > Streptophyta > Magnoliopsida > Poales > Poaceae > Triticum > Triticum dicoccoides. Next base: position 4,136 of record NW_021286626.1, read on the forward strand.
TCATCTCTGTAAAGACCCTTCAAACTGTCCACGGGCTCCCACATTTGGTTCCGAGGACGGACGACCATGGTCAAGGAGACCATTGCTTTCACTGTGCAGCACTCGGGCGGACAAAAGCGTTCACCATGTCAAGCAAAAAAGGTAGGGAATAAGCTAAAGTGTTTTTTTAGGCTAACTGGCAGGTGTTCTGCCTTTTCATTAAGATTAGAAGTGAACAAAAATTGTTACAAGAAGTGCGGGGGCATGGAAGGAAGAGGGTAGCCTTAGGCTCTGGCTGTACATCCAGAATGGCTACTTTTCCTGATTATGGGAGAACAACAAGGATAGGTCATCGGAGGTCAGGCGTGAGACAGCGGCAGCCGAGCTAGAGGACTGCCTAAAGATCCTTCTGTTGCATTCGTTCCAGACATGCCATGCATGGTAGGCAGCGGCAGCAGCAGCGTGTTTGCTCATGGAGGAGAAGTGGAGCCACCATTCTTCAGTTCCCTGAAAGGGAGGCATTGGGCAGATGTAGCGTTGGAATGGCAGTTCCAAGAAGGTGCCACACCTCCTTGCTGTACGAGCAATGGGTAGTAAGGTGCAGTGCCGTCTCAGGCTGTTGATCACATAGCACACAGGTCGTCGCCTGTGTACCACCTCTGGTGCGAAGTCTATCAATAGTGGGAAGCATGTTCAGCGTCAACAGCCAGGCAAAAAAATTCACCTTGGCCTCCATTCTCATTGACCATATCTTTGCAAGCGCCGGCTGGGCAATGGTACCAAAGAACTGTGCATTATAGGCCGTTTTTGCACTATAGACACCATTAGTCGTCCAATTCCAGCAGATAGAGTCCTCGGTGTTAGATAAAGTGATATGCTGGATGAGGCCCCGGCATTGATGAATTCATGAAGGGCGTCAGGCGAGTTTAGGCGCTGGAGCCCTTTCATCCACCGGCCATCAGTCAATGCTGCAGCAACCGTTGCACATTTACGTGCAGCCAGCGGAAAGAGGTTGGGCGCAATATCTTTTGGTGCAGAGCCATTCAGCCACCGGTTGGACCAGAAAGATGTTGTTTCTCCGTTGCTAAGGGTGACAGTGATAGATGCGTTAAACAACTGGTAACCGTGGCACCACCGATGCCGCAGCTCCAGCCTACGCCTTCCGCCGCACACCATAAGCTAAAGTGTTAGGGGAAATCATCAAGAAATAGGACAACTTCTCTGAAACTGGCGGCGGAAGGCGTAGGCTGGAGCTGCGGCATCGGTGGTGCCACGGTTACCTGTGGGTGTCTTCGCGTCTGCTGCCTAGTGGCCGCCGCAGCCTTGCGGCGATTAGGTTTCCAGAGATCAGGCGAAAACGGAAAGGAGGCGATTTCATCGTGTGTGATGTGAACTTCTGAAATCACTCCCTTACGATGCGCCGCTGAGCCCGCTCTTGCTCGATGTCGATCGATCGATCTCTCCCAAACGTGGCTTGTGCACGTAGAATTAGCCCAGTTGTCACTTTTTTTAGAGCAGCCCAGTGCAGTCATATCAATGCTAGAGCACGAACCTGGGGCCCCCTCGTTTCCGGGGGCCCGGGGCGGCCGCCCCCCTGCCCCCCATCAAGGCCGGGCCTGCCGCTGACGCAGCGGTGGCCTACGACCATGTAGGGGGAGCAGAGCGACAGGGCTGGGGGCGAGGAGAGCATGAGGTGGCGGAGAGGGGCGCGCGCCATCGACGGCATCTGTACGGCGGCGGCGGCTCAATCGCCAAGAGTCGTGGTCGTCTTCCCCGCGTCGTTGACTTCTGCAGTTGCCGCTTGGAGTCTGGAGGGAGGAGGTGGTGGATGACGAGCTCGAGGACCTGCCATGCCTCCAGATCGATCCCCAACCCCCTGCAGGACATGAGCGCCGCCGTCGGAGCCGACAAGTCGCGGGCTTTGCCGAAAAGGGTATCTGTTTCCTCTTTATCTTCTGGTGCTGATGAAGAGAAGCGGCGAGACGAGGCGGAGAAGGCGGATGGCGCGTGGCGAGGCGCCGGAGCAGGCGGCGTGGCGACGGAACAGGCGGCGAGACGGCGGAACAGGCGGCCGGCGCGAGGCAAGGCGGCGCAGAGAGGAGAGACGAGGCGCAGTGGGCTGCGTGGCTTGTGGGAGGAAAAAGAAGGGGGTTTTCGTAAAATATCGGCGAAGACAACTTTTCCCGGACGGAAGGCGTACATACGTACCTAGGGTTTGATTATTTTACAAGCAATGCTAGACGCACGGAGGTTTACTTGAAGACTTTACGGGCTAACTGAATTGAACCAATAGAATTAAAGATTAGAGAAGGCTGGGCCCCACCCCGGCTGAAAATCAGGGGGGAGAAAGATTAGTTAGTTGAAGATGGTGTAAAACCCCGTAACACGTTCGTGTGTGTAGTATTATTGTTATTTTACCACCTAGCTAGGTTGGTTTTGCCTAGTAATTAAAATGATTGATTGATTGATTTTGTTTGTGTCATATTATAGCTAGTCTCCATCAGAGCAGATTAATTTACTCTAAAATGATCCATCTGCACATCAATCTCCTTGTATTAAGTACTAGTTAATTTGTTATGTTAAAATCACTGCCAAGTTCAGACTGCTTCTTTATGGAGTATCTATAGTCTGTTTATTACTGCGTGTTCTGAACCTCATCATAAATTAATTCTTGTTTGATTACTCAAAAAGAAGAATTGAACCCATCCAAATTAAATCTACCTTTTGCTCCGTATGCATGCCCACCTCTCCTCCTCTAGCTCGATGCTCGATGCTCGATGCCAGGGTTCGGTTCACCGAAAAAGCTACCAACATGCATGTAAACTCATCGACACATACTCCCTCTGTAAACTAATATAAAAGCATTTAGATCACTAATACATCTTGATGGCTCTTCCTATATATGGCCAGCTCATCTATTATCACTGCGGATTGTGCCATGCGTGTTGTGGATGCCTTGTCCGGCACCGAGGTTACATATATCTCCACATCTTGCATTGAGCAATGATTTTTATTTTATGGGTAGTAAGTATTGTGGCATGTTAATATATAGCTCCCCTCGCATCTCATCTGCCAGCTCCCCCCGCATCTATGTCCTCATCAGCACTCCCTCATCCCTCTTTGATTCTTCTCAGCTGGAGCTTCCTGTACAACTCTGCAACAGATTGTGTCATGGAATGATGCGCTCATCGCTATGGATTGTAACAGAACCCCTAGCCTCCCGGGTCGCTTCAGACGACTCCTGAGGCGCCGCCGCGGCAACCTTCGGAAGCCCTCCCTCGCAGCGCCGTTCACCACGCCGCCGCCGAAGGAGGCCGGCCGCCCGGCGGATGGCAGATGCTCGTACAGGCTGTCGGCTAGCTGCAGCACATATTCATGGCTGCTTGGTCACCTAGGTCTTGGCGGGCAGCGGCATGGCCGGGTCTTCACGACTAGGTGGAGTTGGCAGATCTGCTTTCTCGCTTCTGATTGCGTCACCGGGAATTGGATCCGGGACAGCGGCGGTCTCGCTGTGGTTTGTGGTCACCATCAAAAGATTTTCTGAGAGTTCATCTTCAAAATCCTGTGCTTGACTTCGACGGCGAAATTCAAACTATGGACGAAGTCTTGATGCAGAGGGATGGTTGTGCGGGGGCGGCGGTTACACTGTATGTTGCTGCTAGGATTGTGGAAAAGTGGTGGCGACAACACATGAATGATTTCGATGGTGGTGCTACTTGAGCACCCGGTCTTGAGCTTCGGGGTGAAAGCCTAGGTTTGGCCCGAGTTGGGTATACCTGGCAATGGCGATGTTTTTGTTGGGTTTCGTAGTAATTTCAAAAAAATTCCTACGCTCACGCAAGATCATAGTGATGCATAGCAACGAGAGGGGGAGAGTGTGATCTACGTACCCTTGTAGATCGACAACGGAAGCGTTTGGTTGATGTAGTCGTACGTCTCCACGGCCCGACCGATCAAGCACCGAAACTACGGCACCTCTGAGTTCTAGCACACGTTCAGCTCGATGACGATCCCCGGACACCGATCCAGCAAAGTGTCGGGGAAGAGTTCCGTCAGCACGACGGCGTGGTGACGATCTTGATGTACTACTGCAGTAGGGCTTCGCCTAAGCACCGCTACAATATTATCGAGGACTATGGTGGAAGGGGGCACCGCACACGGCTAAGAATATGATCACGTGGATCAACTTGTGTTTCTCTGGGGTGCCCCTGCCTCCGTATATAAAGGCTTAAGGGGGGGTGCGGCCGGCCTAGGAGAGGCGCGCCAGGAGGAGTCCTACTCCCTCTGGGAGTAGGATTCCCCCCCCCTCAATCCTAGTTGGAATAGGATTCGTGGAGGGGGGAAAAGAGAGAGGGGGGCCGGCCCCCTCTCCTTGTCCTATTCGGACCAAGGAAGGGGAGGGGCGCGCGGCCCATCTTGGGCTGCCCCTTCCCTTTTCCACTAAGGCCCACTTAGGCCCATATAGCTCCCGGGGGGGTTCCGGTAACCTCCCGGTACTCCGGTAAAATCCCGATTTCACCCGGAACACTTCCGATATCCAAACATAGGCTTCCAATATATCAATCTTTATGTCTCGACCATTTCGAGACTCCTCGTTATGTCCGTGATCACATCCGGGACTCCGAACAACCTTCGGTACATCAAAATGCATAAACTCATAATATAATTGTCATCGTAACCTTAAGCGTGCGGACCCTACGGGTTCGAGAACAATGTAGACATGACCGAGACACATCTCCGGTCAATAACCAATAGCGGAACCTGGATGCTCATATTGGCTCCTACATATTCTACGAAGATCTTTTATCAGTCAGACCGCATAACAACATACGTTGTTCCCTTTGTCATCGGTATGTTACTTGCCCGAGATTCGATCGTCGGTATCCCATACCTAGTTCAATCTCGTCAACGGCAAGTCTCTTTACTCATTCTGTAATACATCATCCCGCAACTAACTCATTAGTTGCAATGCTTGCAAGGCTTTAAGTGATGCGCATTACCGAGAGGGCCCAGAGATACCTCTCCGATAATCGGAGTGACAAATCCTAATCTCGAAATACACCAACCCAACATGTACCTTTGGAGACACCTGTAGAGCTCCTTTATAATCACCCAATTACGTTGTGACGTTTGGTAGCACACAAAGTGTTCCTCTGGCAAACGGGAGTTGCATAATCTCATAGTCATAGGAACATGTATAAGTCATGAAGAAAGCAATAGCAACATACTAAACGGTCAGGTGCTAAGCTAATGGAATGGGTCATGTCAATCAGATCATTCAACTAATGATGTGATCCTGTTAATCAAATGACAACTCTTTGTCCATGGTTAGGAAACATAACCATCTTTGATTAACAAGCTAGTCTAGTAGAGGCATACTAGTGACACTCTGTTTGTCTATGTATTCACACATGTATTATGTTTCCGGTTAATATAATTCTAGCATGAATAATAAAATTTTATCATGATATAAGGAAATAAATAATAACTTTATTATTGCCTCTAAGGCATATTTCCTTCAATCTCCCACTTGCACTAGAGTCAATAATCTAGATTACACAGTAATGATTCTAACACCCATGGAGCCTTGGTGCTGATCATGTTTTGCTCGTGGAAGAGGCTTAGTCAACGGATCTGCAACATTCAGATCCGTATGTATCTTGCAAATCTCTATGTCTCCCACCTGGACTAGATCCCGGATGGAATTGAAGCGTCTCTTGATGTGTTTGGTTCTCTTGTGAAATCTGGATTCCTT
>NW_021286627.1:0-1762 GCF_002162155.2 Triticum dicoccoides
GATCAAGTACGAACGTACGGCACCTCCGAGTTCAGCACACTTTCAGCTCGATGACGTCCCATGAACTCCGATCCAGCAGAGCTTTGCGGGAGAGTTCCGTCAGCACGACAGCGTGATGACGGTGTCGATGATGCTACCGACGCCGGGCTTCGCCTAAGCACCGCTACGATATTAGCGAGGTGGAATATGGTGGAGGGGGGCACCGCACATGGCTAAGAGATCAAGAGATCAATTGTTGTGTCTATGGGGTGCCCCCTCCCCCGTATATAAAGGAGTGGAGGAGGGGGAGGGCCGACCCTCTCTAGGCGCGCCCAAGGGGGGAGTCCTACTCCCGGTGGGAGTAGGATTCTCCCTTCCCAAGTTGGAGTAGGAGAGGGAAGGGAAGGAGGAGTAGGAGAGAAGGAAAGGGGGGCCGCACCCCCCCAAACCTATTCCTATTCGGCCTCCTGCCCAAAGGGGGGCGCACCAACCCCTTGTGGGCTGGTGTGCTTCCTTCTTATGGCCCATAAGGCCCATATCTTCTCCCCGACGAATTCCCGTAACTCCCCGGTACTCCGATAAATACCCGAATCACTCGGAACCTTTCCGATGTCCGAATATAGTCGTCCAATATATCGATCTTTACATCTCGACCATTTCGAGACTCCTCGTCATGTCCCTGATCTCTTCCGAGACTCCGAACTACCTTCGGTATATCAAAACACAAAAACTGATAATACCGATCGTCATCAAACTTTAAGCATGCGGACCCTACGGGTTCGAGAACTATGTAGACATGACCGAGACTCATTTCTGGTCAATAACCAATAGCGGAACCTGTATGCTCATATTGGTTCCCACATATTCTACGAAGATCTTTATCGGTCAAACCACATAACTACATACGTTGTTCCCTTTGTCATCGGTATGTTACTTGCCCGAGATTCGATCGTCGGTATCTCAATACCTAGTTCAATCTCGTTACCGGCAAGTCTCTTTACTCGTCATGTAATGCATCATCCCGCAACTAACTCATTAGCTACATTGCTTGCAAGGCTTATAGTGACATGCATTACCGAGAGGGCCCAGAGATACCTCTATGACAATCGGAGTGACAAATCCTAATCTCGAAATACGCCAACTCAACATGTACCTTTGGAGACACCTGTAGAGCTCCTTTATAATCACCCAGTTACATTGTGACGTTTGGTAGCACACAAAGTGTTCCGGTAAACGGGAGTTGCATATTCTCATAGTCACAGGAACATGTAGAAGTCATGAAGAAAGCAATAGCAACATACTAAACGATCAAGTGCTAAGCTAACAGAATGGGTCAAGTCAATCACATCATTCTCCTAATGATGTGATACCATTAATCAAATGAGAACTCATGTCTATGGCTAGGAAACACAACCATCTTTGATCAACGAGCTAGTCAAGTAGAGGCATACTAGTGACACTTTGTTTGTCTATGTATTCACACATGTACTAAGTTTCCGGTTAATACAATTTTAGCATGAATAATAAACATTTATCATGAAATAAGGAAATAAATAATAACTTTATTATTGCCTCTAGGGCATATTTCCTTCAAGAAGTCCCCAAGATCAAGCTCGGGAGGTATGGATTCCTTCCTTGGCCCCTCATATTGCACAACCAATTCATCATTATAAGCATTCTTTTGGCAAAAAGTCATGAGCCTTTTCTCAAGAGAAAATCCTAACCCATTGTTTTGAATAGAAAATTCATTATTAAGTTCGGAGATTCTATCAACTAGAACATC
>NW_021286628.1:0-1116 GCF_002162155.2 Triticum dicoccoides
AGCAGCAACAACAACAAGAGCAACAACAACAGCAACAACAACAGCAACAACAACAACAACAACAACAACAACAACAACAACAACAACAACAACAACAACAACAACAACAACAACAACAACAACAACAACAACAACAACAACAACAACAATAACAACAACAACAACAACAACAACAACAACAACAACAACAACAACAACAACAACAACATATGACGCCCCCGATTCAATCGTACACTAATCATGCACGCAAATGTGTACGATCAAGATCAGGGACTCACGGGAAGATATCACAACACAACTCTACAAATAAAATAAGTCATACAAGCATCATAATACAAGCCAGGGGCCTCGAGGGCTCGAATACAAGTGCTCGATCATAGACGAGCCAGCGGAAGCAACAATATCTGAGTACAGACATAAGTTAAACAAGTTGCCTTAAGAAGGCTAGCACAAACTGGGATACAGATCGAAAGAGGCGCAGGCCTCCTGCCTGGGATCCTCCTAAACTACTCCAGGTCGTCATCAGCGGGCAGCACGTAGTAGTAGGCACCTCCGGTGCAGTAGGGGTCGTTGTCGATGGTGGCGTCTGGCTCCTGGACTCCAGTATCTGGTCGCGACAACTAGAACGAAAGAAAGGGGGAAAAGGGGGGAGAAAGCAACCGTGAGTACTCATCCAAAGTACTCGCAAGCAAGGAACTACACTACATATGCATGGGTATATGTGTAAAGGGCCATATCAGTGGACTGAACTGCAGAATGCCAGAATAAGAGGGGGATAGCTAGTCCTATCGAAGACTACGCTTCTGGTCACCTTCGTCTTGCAACAGGCAGAAGAGGGTAGGTCGAAGTCCTCCAAGTATCATCTTCAAATAGCATCTCATAGCATAATCCTACCCGGTGATCCCCTCCTCATATCCCTGAGATAGAGCGACCACCGGTTGTATCTGGCACTTGGAAGGGTGTGTTTTATTAAGTATCCGGTTCTAGTTGTCATAAGGTCAAGGTACAACTCCAAGTCGTCCTGTTACCGAAGATCACGGCTATTCGAATAGATTAACTTCCCTGCAGGGGTGCACCACATAACCCAACACGCTCGATCCCATTTGGCCGGACACA
>NW_021286629.1:0-1126 GCF_002162155.2 Triticum dicoccoides
GGAACCCTCTTCCTGGGTTTCCCGTCCTCAACATCGTCACCAGGGTCATCGCCTCTGATCTTATAACGCAATGCAGTGCATACCGGGCATTCATTCAAATTCTCGTATTCACCGCGGTAGAGGATGCAGTCGTTGATGCATGCATGTATCTTCAGAACCTCTAAACCTAGAGGGCAGACAACCTTCTTTGCTTCGTACGTACTGGCGGGCAACTCGTTATTCTTTGGAAACATATTCTTCAACATTTTCAGCAAGTTTTCAAATGCCGAGTCAGCTACACCTGCCTGTGCCTTCCATTTCAACAAATCCAGTGTGCAGCCCAGCTTTTTCAGACCATCATCGCATCCAGGGTACAACGACTTTCTGTGATCCTCTAACATGCGATCCAAATTCTCCCTCTCCTTTTCAGTTTCGCAGCGTCTCCGTGCATCAGCAATGGTCCGACCAAGATCATCAACGGTGTCATCACGTGCCTCTTCTTCACCTTCACCTTCACCTTCCCCTTCACCTTCCCCTTCACCTGCCCCTTCACCTTCCCCTTCACCTTCAGCATCCTCCATGAAAGTATCACCGAAATGAGCAAGATAGCTTTCATCGATGAAATCATCCCCTTCTTCATCTTCTTCCATTATAACCCCTCTTTCTCCATGCTTGGTCCAACAATTATAGCTTGGCATGAAACCGTGCCGAAGCAGGTGCAGGTGAACTTCTCTTGAGGAAGAGTAACACTTCTGATTCTTACAGTCAACACATGGACAGATAACAAAACCCTTCTGCTTGTTCGCATTAGCCACTACGAGGAAATCTTTCAAACCCGTAGTGAACTCGCGGGAGAGTCGGTTACCGTACATCCATTGCCGATTCATCTGCATTATTATAATATAAAATATATAATTAACCATCATGCATTTGTTAAAGTAACTAGCTATAAACAATAGAAATTAAACAATGAACAACACACATGCGTATTTTATCAATGACACACATGCATGAAAGGTTCAAGTTGCTAACCGCGATCGAGGAGGAACCTCAAGTGTGGCTCCAACACTTCATATCATGTTTGTTTCACGCTGTTGGGCATTTCATCAAACACCTTGTGTGCATAAGAGGAACCAAAAGCAAACCT
>NW_021286630.1:0-1266 GCF_002162155.2 Triticum dicoccoides
GCATCAAGATCTATAAGGATAGATCAAAACGCTTAATAGTACTTTCAAATGAGCACATGCCTTGACGTGATCTTGAAGGTGTTCAAGATGGATCAGTCAAAGAAGGAGTTCTTGCCTGAGTTGTAAGGTATGAAGTTAAGACTTAAAGCTCGACCATGGCAGAATAGAGAGAAAGGAACGAAGGTCGTCCCCTATGCTTAAGACATAGGCTCTACAGTATGCTATGCTGTGTACCGCACCTGAAGTGTGCTTTACCATGAGTCAGTCAAGGGGTACAAGAGTGATCCAAGAATGGATCACAGGACAGCGGTCAAAGTTATCCTTAGTAACTAGTGGACTAAGGAATTTTCTCAATTATGGAGGTGGTAAAAGAGTTCGTCGTAAAGGGTTACGTCGATGCAAGCTTAACACCTATCCGGATAGCTCTGAGTAGAGATACGGATACGTATAATGGAGCAACAATTTAGAATAGCTCCAAGTAGAATAGTTATTTGGAATAGCTCCAAATAGAACGTGGTAGCTGCATCTAGGAGATGACATAGAGATTTGTAAAGCACACACGGATCTGAAAGGTTCAGACCCGTTGACTATAACCTCTCTCACAAGCATAACATGATCAAACCCAGAACTCATCGAGTGTTAATCACATGGTAAATGTGAACTAGATTATTGACTCTAGTAAACTCTTTGGGTGTTAGTCACATGGGGATGTGACCTTGAGTGTTAATCACATATCGATGTGAACTGGATTATTGACTCTAGTGCAAGTGGGAGACTGCTGGAAATATGCCCTAGAGGCAATAATAAATTGATTATTATTATATTTCCTTGTTCATGATAATCGTTTATTATCCATGCTAGAATTGTATTGATAGGAAACTCAGATACATGTGTGGATACATAGACAACACCATGTCCCTAGTAAGCCTCTAGTTGACTAGCTCGTTAATCAATAAATGGTTACGGTTTCCTGACCATGGACATTGGATGTCGTTGATAACGGGATCACATCATTAGGAGAATGATGTGATGGACAAGACCCAATCCTAAGCCTAGCACAAGATCATGTAGTTCGTATGCTAAAGCTTTTCTAATGTCAAGTATCATTTCCTTAGACCATGAGATTGTGCAACTCCCGGATACCGTAGGAGTGCTTTGGGTGTGCCAAACGTCACAACGTAACTGGGTGGCTATAAAGGTACACTACGGGTATCTCTGAAAGTGTCTGTTGGGTTGGCACGAATCGAGATTGGGATTTGTCACTCC
>NW_021286631.1:0-1114 GCF_002162155.2 Triticum dicoccoides
GATTAAGCTACTTGAACATTGAGCATCAAGATCTATAAGGATAGATCAAAACGCTTAATAGTACTTTCAAATGAGCACATGCCTTGACGTGATCTTGAAGGTGTTCAAGATGGATCAGTCAAAGAAGGAGTTCTTGCCTGAGTTGTAAGGTATGAAGTTAAGACTTAAAGCTCGACCATGGTAGAATAGAGAGAAAGGAACGAAGGTCGTCCCCTATGCTTAAGACATAGGCTCTACAGTATGCTATGCTGTGTACCGCACCTGAAGTGTGCTTTACCATGAGTCAGTCAAGGGGTACAAGAGTGATCCAAGAATGGATCACAGGACAGCGGTCAAAGTTATCCTTAGTAACTAGTGGACTAAGGAATTTTCTCAATTATGGAGGTGGTAAAAGAGTTCGTCGTAAAGGGTTACGTCGATGCAAGCTTAACACCTATCCGGATAGCTCTGAGTAGAGATACAGGATACGTATAATGGAGCAACAATTTAGAATAGCTCCAAGTAGAACAGTTATTTGGAATAGCTCCAAATAGAACGTGGTAGCTGCATCTAGGAGATGACATAGAGATTTGTAAAGCACACACGGATCTAAAAGGTTCAGACCCGTTGACTATAACCTCTCTCACAAGCATAACATGATCAAACCCAGAACTCATCGTGTGTTAATCACATGGTAAATGTGAACTAGATTATTGACTCTAGTAAACTCTTTGGGTGTTAGTCACATGGGGATGTGACCTTGAGTGTTAATCACATATCGATGTGAACTAGATTATTGACTCTAGTGCAAGTGGGAGACTGTTGGAAATATGCCCTAGAGGCAATAATAAATTGATTATTATTATATTTCCTTGTTCATGATAATCGTTTATTATCCATGCTAGAATTGTATTGATAGGAAACTCGGATACATGTGTGGATACATAGACAACACCATGTCCCTAGTAAGCCTCTAGTTGACTAGCTCGTTAATCAATAGATGGTTACGGTTTCCTGACCATGGACATTGGATGTCGTTGATAACGGGATCACATCATTAGGAGAATGATGTGATGGACAAGACCCAATCCTAAGCCTAGCACAAGATCATGTAGTTCGTATGCTAAAGCTTTTC
>NW_021286632.1:0-1001 GCF_002162155.2 Triticum dicoccoides
TTTTTGAGCAATTATAGCCGTTATGCTGTCCGAGTCATCCCAGGTTTCTAAATAGTCCGATGCATTTGCAAATCCCTTCCTTCTGTTTCCGATGTTCCCATGGGCCAGATTAACCACACTAATCGGTGTGTTGAGGTAATTATTGCCTCGACATATATGTTGGAATTATTATTATGACCCTAAGTGCTTAGGGGATCATCTAGTGGTCTAGCCATGATTTGTGTCCTAGTGTGAAGATTCTGGCCTTTACTCTCGGAAGCATCCCGTGATGCTACTTAGTAGTAGGTATTCTACTCCTGGGTTCTGAACCCGAGATTCACTCTACCTACTTCATGTTGATAGTAATTGCTAGTGCCTTTAGGATATTAGCAACCTTTGCGATAGTCCTTGGAGTCCGTGGTATCTTCTTCTTCCAAATACCATGAACTACTTATGGCAGATGTTTATTGGATCAAAAAAAAATTCACAATTAGAGTACTCTTGAGGAGTTCTCCATTCATAAATCGTGACTCTGCCAGTTCTACCTTTCTGCATGGGTAATCCGGAAGAATTATGTTGAACTCGGTTCGACATACTAATTTATGCATCCACAACTCAGAAAGTTATATGTTCCTTTGAGTTGTCCCTCTTTAGTTGTCTACTGACCTTCGTCTATCAATTGATAGTCAAGAGTATGCGCGCGTTCGTTTGTCGATGTCTATTACTCTTGTGGCCCGTCAAGCCATTCCGTCCTAAATGACTAGGAGAAACAAACTCCAGTACCTCATCCATATTAGGATTGGGTCAAAGTAGTTGTGTTCCGCAGATCAAGTTACAATCCAGCTTCTGGTCTGCTCTACCCTGAAGTATTACCTTCTTTATGACAGGAATTTCATGAGAATTGCACCACCTTTTGTGAATTCTTGACATAGTGATACTTCTCGCCATCCTTTTTCATTCCTCGGTTCCGTGTTGATGCAACCGGAATACCGACAAATGAATTGTGATGTGTGAAATCAATA
>NW_021286633.1:0-2712 GCF_002162155.2 Triticum dicoccoides
GCGCGCTATCTAGCGGGAGAGAGGAGGGAGCGTTGGAGGAACCGGATGAAGACCAGTTTCATCTCGATGATGCTCATCGTGATGACCGCAGCTCTCTTCTATGTGATGGTAGTTTAGATGATCGATATCGACTTGTAATGTGAAGACAAACTCGCTACTCGCGGTCTCGAGACTTGTAATGTTCTAACTTTGTTTGGTATTTTGAATTCGAAGACTAATATGATGAATTGTATTCGGAGACTAATCTTCTATTGTATTCGATAAATCTGTTGTTTATATGTTGTGCTGTCTATATTCTGTGCAGTAATATATTTTGTAACCTGTGCAAATATCAGAAAAGTAAAAAAAATCTTTCCTAATATTCATACTAGTGGCGCATCATACTGTACTTTAGTGGCGCACTGCAATAAACACACAAGTGGCACATTAACTAGAAGTGCGCCATTAGTAACCCAGAGCACAAGGTAAATATGGCCCCCTCGGAGGCATAGTAATGGCGCACCGTTTGACATACTAATGGCGCACTTCCAGGTGCGCCACTGTTGTCTGGTATACTAATGGCGCACCAGGGGTATGCCATTAGTACTAGTTACTAGTGGTGTGATGATAGTGGCGCACCTGCAGTGCGCCATTAATGACCAAAACAGGTGCGCCACTAATTAGCCTTTTCCTAGTAGTGTTTGCTTGTCTGGCAATTAAAATCAATAAGTCTATAGATTAATTGAAGAAAAGAGTACACTTTTAGTATTCATTTATCTTTATTTCTTTTTCTTTGGTGATATTCTGAGTAATCAATGTCTCTGTTCTCGTAGTATTTTTTTCCAGTGTCACCTTTTACGGTGTTAGTCATTAAAGAAAATATATTCTTAGTCCACGGTCACTCTTTGGTTGGTCTTTTTGAGAACTCGTTTTTTCTATTTTCACTTTATTTAGTCATGGGTTGTTCTCTCTTTCTTTGTTTAGTCCTTCTATATTTTTTTTCTATTTTTGTTCATTGAACACATGTCATCTACATCTTTCTTTATTTGTTTGGTCATGTTCCCACTACCATTCCCCAGTTTTCATTTGTTTAGTCTCTTTATTCTTTGTAGTACCATTTATTGAGAACATTTAGTTACTCATCTATAAAATAATTTTGAAATGATATAACGCAGCCATGTACTCCCTCTGTAAACTAATATAAGAGCGTTTATATAACTAAAATAGTGATCTAAATGCTCTTATATTAGTTTAGGGAGGGAATACATGACAAGAAAGGAAGAAAGAGGTAGTTATTCACCTTTTCAGAGAAACCTCGAAATAAAAATGGAGATATAGGTTTATCCATACATTCGGATAACTTGATACAAAGGCAGCATGATGCTGTTTTTGGTTTTCCCTCCTATTCTAGGTTTTCCACCGTTTTCCTTGAAAACCACCTTAACTACCCCACTTTTATTAACTTACCAAATAATTCGTTATTAACTAGATTTTTTAATAATTGGTAAATGTGTGTTACCATATAAAATCCTAGCGCCCATGATTGTGTACATATTTAGGCAGGCAAGTCGCGGGCATGATTTTATTTGGTAAACATTTGATTACACAATTCATATGAATATACTATACTGATAAACCATGGCCTAGCTTACTACTAGAACATGTATGCATGTTGCAACGCACGGGGCATGTTTACTAGTAATCCCTCCGTCCCATAATGTAAGACGTTTTTTGACACGTGTCAAAAAACGTCTTACATTATGGGACGGAGGGAGTAGTACTTATATAAGTAGAGGAAACATCAATGGATATGATACCAAACATGTTTCATTAGAAGCATCACGAAACATATTTTTATAATTTGTTTATTTGTTATTATAATATAATTTTCAGTATGAACTTGATCAACCAGAGAAATCTTTGATTTCCAAAAATATTAATACACCTTATAATATTTTCTATAAATGGAGGAAGCATTTGTTTTCTGGGAAGGAAAGAAAAAGAAAAAAAGGGAAATGAGGGGAAGAGGAGACAAAGACGGAGTGGCCGGGGCCGGCCCAGGGTGTCATCGGTGGACTGAGCTGGGCTGGTGGTCGAGTTCCGGCCGAGTCCGGGTGGTAAACGGGGTCCGATACCGACTGGGTGCAGAGCAGAGACGGGCTCGCTCGGCTAGGGTTTCTCTTCGTCTCCTTGCTTATATAGATTGAGACGGCACCGCCGCCTCCAATCCAATCCCCAAAACAAGCGCAAGCAACCAACCTCGAAACCCAAGATCTACGTCGACAGCAGAGGAACCATCAATCAAGAAGAGGCCATGGCCGGCAAGGAGGAGGCGGGGAAGTTGATGGTGAGTCCGGGCAGCGCTGCCAATTCGACGGAGGCCAGCGTCGATGGTCCTGCGGCGGTGTTCCCCTCCGCCGCCGGATCCATCTACAAGGAGGGTGACGAGTCTTTCGAGTCAGACAAGGGGGTGACTGCGATGGACAAGATGCTTGGGGAGGCGAATCTGTCATCTGTTGTCGCCAATCAGCCGGCCGCAGCACCACCAGGTCCAAACAAGGGCAAGGTTCGGCTGTCGAAAGCCGAGATTAGGACCATAATTGCGCTGAAGCCGGAGCAACACCCCAGCGCCGATTACCTGGACGATCTGGCAGAGTATTTTCCTCTGGAGTGGATTGAGGAAAGGAAGCGTGCCCATGCTGACAGTGTAGAGCTTTTCAAGAAGATGGACGA
>NW_021286634.1:0-1497 GCF_002162155.2 Triticum dicoccoides
GAGCGATTTCCATGGTTGTTGAACTCCAAGGTGCACTTATGTGTCTGTCATCAACATTCATAGTTTTTGCCAATTCTGGCCCGTTTCTTGGACTATTACTCTGTTTTGGCGTCCCGGTGTGATTTCCATGATTGACGAACACCGGGGTGCGTTTATGTGTCGGTTAGCAACACACGCATTTTGGGCCGCTTCTGGCCCGTTTCATCGACTACTACTCGCCGTTTTGGGGCCCCAAAGCGATTTCCATGGTTGTTGAACCCCATGGTGCGCTTACGTGTCGATCATCAACGATCGCAGTTTGGGCCGATTTTGGCCCGTTTCTTGCACTATTAATTAGTTTTGGGCGTCCCGCAGTGATTTCCACGATTGACGAACTCCGTGGTGCGTTTACATGTCAGTCATCAACACACAATTTTGGTCGACTCTGGTCCATTTCGTGCACGATTATTCACCATTTTGGCGACCCAGAGCGATTTCCATGATTGACAATTCCCGGGGTGCGTTTGCGTGTCTGTCCTCAACACTCACAGTTTTGGCCAATTCTGACGCGATTCAAGGACTATTACTCACTGTTTGGGGTCCCGGTGTGACTTTCGCAATTAACAAACCCCGGGGTGCGTTTACGTGTCGATCATCAACACTCGCTGTTTCGGCCGATTCGGGCTCGTTTTGTGGCACTCGCAGTTTTGGCCGATTCTGGCCCGTTTCATGGACTATTACTCACTGTTTTGGGGTCCCGGAGTGCTTTCCTTGATTAACAAACCCCGGGGTGCGTTTACGTATCGGACATCAACACTCATTGTTTTTGTCGATTCTGACTCGTTTCGTGGACTATTACTCACCGTTTTGGGGTCCCGAAGAGATTTCCATAGTTGTTGAACCCCAAGGTGCGCTTACATGTATGTCATATCAATCGCAGTTTGGGCCGATTTTTGGCCCATTTCTTGGACTAGTACTTAGTTTTGGGGGTCCTGGAGTGATTTCCACAATTTACGAACCCCGTTGTGCGTTTACGTTTCGGTCATCAACACTCAGAATTTTGGCCGATTCTGGTCCGTTTCGTGCACTATTACTCGCCGCTTTGGGGTCCCAGAGCGATTTCCATGGTTGTTGAACTCCAAGGTGCACTTATGTGTCTGTCATCAACATTCATAGTTTTTGCCAATTCTGGCCCGTTTCTTGGACTATTACTCTGTTTTGGCGTCCCGGTGTGATTTCCATGATTGACGAACACCGGGGTGCGTTTATGTGTCGGTTAGCAACACACGCATTTTGGGCCGCTTCTGGCCCGTTTCATCGACTACTACTCGCCGTTTTGGGGCCCCAAAGCGATTTCCATGGTTGTTGAACCCCATGGTGCGCTTACGTGTCGATCATCAACGATCGCAGTTTGGGCCGATTTTGGCCCGTTTCTTGCACTATTAATTAGTTTTGGGCGTCCCGCAGTGATTTCCACGATTGACGAACTCCGTGGTGCGTTTACATGTCAGTCATCAA
>NW_021286635.1:0-589 GCF_002162155.2 Triticum dicoccoides
TTAGTCCCGGTTGGTGCCACCAACCGGGACCAAAGGCCCCTGTGCTGCCCGCGTCGGGGCCAAAGTTTAGTCCCACCTCGCTAGTTGAGAGGGGCGCGCAGTGGTTTATAAGCCCCACTGCCGCACCCCTCTCGAGCTCCTCTCCACCGCAGGCTTTCGGGCCTACTTGCTATTGCTTTGCCTGATGGGCCTTCTGGGCCTACTGCGGGCCTGAATCCTGGCCCATACTAGGGTTTCTAGTCGTATTCAGGCCGTGGGGGCCCAATAGGAGGCATTTTTTTGTTTTTTGTTTTCTTTACTTATTGTTGCTATTTTTATTTTTTTCCACTTTTTTGTTTTGTTTTCTGCATTATTTATTTTCTTTTGTTTTTCGCTTTATTTTTTAATTCTTTTTCCTTTTTGTTTTAGAAAAATTATAAACTTTCTGTTAGTGCCATTAGTTTTCAAATTTGAAAACACTTTTTTTGTTTTCTTTCTTGCTTTATTTATTTTATTTTATTTCTCCTTACAACAAAATACTTATTGTTGCTATTTTTATTTTTTTCCACTTTTTTTGTTTTGTTTTCTGCATTATTTATTTTCTTTTGTT
>NW_021286636.1:0-909 GCF_002162155.2 Triticum dicoccoides
GAGTGGACCACGAAACGCTTGATCTCCAAGATAACCTCACATACCGAGAGTACCCGGTTCGCATTCTTGATCAAGCAGAGCGTGTTACCCGACGTCAGAACATCAAGTTTCTCAAAGTTCAGTGGTCTCATCATTCCGAGAGAGAAGCTACTTGGGAGCGAGAAGATCGTCTTCGACTGGAGTACCCCGCTTTCTTTCCGTCGACCCCTAAATCTCGGGACGAGATTCTTTCAAGTGGGGGCGAGTTGTCACATCCCTAGTCTGGTATGACCTAGGCTAGCTAGTCATTTGTGCATCATGTTTATATTCCATTTAAATTTGAAATGAGGATTGGTGGAACCCTCAGAATCATTTTTGAAAATGACCCAAATAAAAATTTCTCCAAAAGGGTCCAAGAAAATGCTCATGTTGCTCTCTGATAATATTGGACAGAGATAAAAATCAAACCAATATTTTTAAGAGCTCATGGATATTTATTTTGGCCATTTGGATTAATCCAATAAATATTTGCATTGGAAATATATTAGTTATATATATTAATATATGTCCAAAAATTATGCCATTTATAAAGGAGCTCTGGAATAATATAGTTAGCTCCTGCAAAAATTGGCATAAGGTAATTAAATGATTTAATATTTTAATTAAATCAAAACAAATGTCAGAAAATTTAGAAAAAGAAATAAAACAGGAAAAACCTTACCTGGGCTTCTGCCTGGCGCCTCTGGCCCAGCAGCAGCAGGCCGGCCCAGCCAGCAGGCGGCCCAGCCCGCCTCCTCCTCTGTCGTCTTCGTCCTCGACAGAGGGAGGGGAGCGTGCCCAGCGCGCGCGCGTGCCACCGCGCGCGCGTGCCACCGCGCCACGCCACCAGCCTCCCTGCTTGCCTGGCGCCCCCCTCGTCGCTCTGGACGA
>NW_021286637.1:0-1040 GCF_002162155.2 Triticum dicoccoides
TGTTAGCCCGCTACAGCCCGGTTTACCGGAGTCCTGCTAGCCCAGTGCTACAGCCCGGACCCACTTGCTGATGACCGACACGTTCGAAGCTGGGTCATGGATGCCTGTCCCTGTAAGTCTGTGCCACTTTGGGTTTACGACTAGTCATGTCAGCCCGGGCTCCTTATCATATGGATGCTAGCGACACTATCATATACGTGAGCCAAAAGGCGCAAACGGTCCCGGGCAAAGGTAAGGCGACACCCGTGGGGATACCGTGCGTGAGGCCGCAAAGTGATATGAGGTGTTACCGGCTAGATCGATGTGACATTGAGTCGGGGTCCTGACAGCGTTGGTATCAGAGCCGGACTGCCTGTAGGTTCTCCAAGCCAAACTGGTCGATGTTGAGTCTAGAAATTCTTTAGTTATATGTAGGGGAATTGTTTGTGGGATGGAACGTAAGGCTCTTTTTACTCCTTTATCTCATGACATTCTGATCTGAGTCAGTCCATTCTTCTACCGGGGGATAAGGAATTAGGATCTGTTCTCTCTATCAGGATCACGTGTTACTAATCAGTAGTACCTTATAAGTTTGATGGATACAAGCCTAGTTCAGTTCTACTACCACATTATGATGTTAGAATGGATTCAGAACTTTGTTATGATGATGATGAGTGTGTATGTAATCCTTTGTCAAATGTCTCAAAATCCTTCTTGAGCATTTACAGCTGTTATGCTGCCGAAATTTTGCTAGAAATTCTAATGCCTTTGCATTATGATTGTGCTTTCAGATGGCCACTCGCGACCTCAATCAAGTGGTTCGCCTAACTCGATGCCTAGATGTACCCGGCCATACTGCCAAGTTGGTCAGGGTAATGACTGAGGCTGGATACCGCTGGTATCCTGAGTACACGGTCGAAGAGCAATTCCGAGACTTTAATCAAAGCCAGTATCTCTGCACTGTCAGGATATTTCCATCTTATCCTGGATCCACCGAGCCTCTTCACTGCTCCTATGGACTCGGGATTACTATTGAGATGGCTGTGCAGGACGCCGCCTAC
>NW_021286638.1:0-944 GCF_002162155.2 Triticum dicoccoides
CCGCGATCGACAAAGCCCATGAATTGACTCTGGATCCTGTCATGATTAGTAGAACAAGAAACAAAACCCAAAAATAATGTTCCTATAACTACTAGGATGTGGTGGTAAAACGCTCACAGTAAAGCAAATATCAATGTCTTACAAGTTCTTACCATGCAGCAGGCGGTGATCGGCAACCAGCGGTGTCAAGTAACTCCGAATATTGAGTAAAGCGATTGCCAGGGGAGCGTACGTATACACGGTGTAGAAATATGTGGAGCTGGGTTGGCTATATATGGTAGCAAAAGATTAGCAATAATCAATTCAAAGATGCAATGTTGAATAAATGCTCAACGACGGTACTGTGCTGGTCCTAGGCTAGACCGAACTAGAGACGCGAGCCTAGAACACTAATGAGGTCACGTCGTAGCACAACTAGCATCAATGAAGGACACTAAGTAGCTCTGGAGAGCAAGATATAAATGAAGATCACAACGGCAGTAAAGATAATGAGGTGAAACAACAGCCAAGCAGGATATATCAACAACTTTGTCTCCAACTTTCCTCTGAAAAAGTTTGTGCCGATTTTTTTGTTTTTTTTTCTTCTCTCTTTTTTTTTCCTCACACTTTTTTTCTTTCTCTCCTTTTTTTTTCTCTGACTTTTTTTTCTCCTTTTTTTCTCTTGTTTTTTTTCTCTCTCTTTTTTTCTCCCTCTTTCCAAAACAAACTAGATAAGATGCAGATTGGATCAAGTGAAGATGTGAACGATCTCAACTATTATTATGACAATGAATGATGGGTAGCACGTGGTGGAAATTGATGGATGGGTGGTGGACAGCGGAAGAGATAATGATGCAGCGGTGGCGTGACTAATGTGAACAGAACTCGAAACTCTAAACGAACTAGACACTAAGACCAGCAACTCGACACGACGATGCAACCGATAATTCAACTATGCAAGCAAT
>NW_021286639.1:0-3548 GCF_002162155.2 Triticum dicoccoides
ACTCCCCCTGTGCTCCTCCCCCTCCTCTGCTCTCTCCCGCAGCACCACCGACACGCCACCATCGCCGCCGACGCCGATTGCCGCAGCCACCGGCCACCCCTCGCCCTTCCGTTGAGCTCAGGAGCTCCGCCTCGACCCCCTCTTCCTCCCCACCGAGCCAAGCCCCTCAGGAAGCTCTGCATCGCCTCCATGCCATCGTCTTCATCCTCGACCGCCGCCGATGGTCGCCGCCGATTCGCCGTCACTCGTGCGCCCCCGAGCTCGTCGATGACCCCACCCGATGCGCTGTGAGATCCTCCGTCTTTCCCCCTCCTCCCCGAGCTCGTTCCTATCCTCTAGCTATGCCAGCCGCCGTACCCGAGCGCCGCCGTCCACCATGGTCGTTGCTCTCGCAGCCAGCGTGCGTCTCCGCTCGAGCTTGAGCCTTCGGCGTGCTCCTGGAGCAACGGCGAGTCCAACGCAACCCCTAGCTAGCTCCCCCATGCACTGGAACCACGCGGCCGCCCACGCCCGAACTCCGGCGGCCGCAACCGAGCTCCCCGCCGTCGCCTCCGGCCGCCCCAGGCCCGGCTGGCTCCACCACTCGACGCGCGCTGGTCTGGGCTCTCGAATGAGCCCAACCCCGCTGCGAACGGGGCACCACAGCCTGTTCCCGAGTGCCCCGCCGCGTCTGCTGCTGCCGGCGGCTAAATGCCGGTGGGTTTGACCCACTTTGACCACGGCGGGACCCCCCCTGTGTCCATGACATGTGGGGCCGGCCTTTGACTGAATTAGTGTAGGATTTTAATTAGTGCTAATTGCCCTGTTAGTTTAGGTGTTAGATTAGTTAACACTAATTAATTTAGTTAATTAATCAAGCCACTGACATGTGGGCCCAGCCCTGCTGATATTTTCGTTAGTATTAGTTTAACCCTAATCAACCCAGTTAACCAACTGAGTCACTGACCAGTGGGCCCCACTGGTCAGGTTTGACCTGAACCGCCCTGTTGACCTGATGACGTCAGGGTGATGTCATGATGACGCAGTAAATGTTTTCTGGAGTTTTAAATAAATCAGAAATGATTTATTTATTTCAGAAAATATCCAAAACTTCAAAAATTCATAGAAATTCAACCGTAACTCCAAATGAAATAATTTATATATGAAAAATGATCAGAAAAATCCAATCTATCCATCTGTACTATTTTCATGCATGTTAGAACAACTTATAGCTGCTGTTTAGCACAAATCATATAAATGACATTTGAATTTCACATATGGAGTTTGGTTTTGAACTTAGGGTTCAAACCAACTTCATTTAACTTTGTTGCTAGCTGCATTAGCTCAAACCACAGCATATTGCCATGTCACACTCATGCATCATATTGTTGCATTGCATTGATTGTGTTCTTTCTCTGTTGCCGGTGTTTGTCCCCTCTCGATAGACGTGGTTCCACGATGAGTTCGATGACACCGATGAAGAGCTATACTATCTTCAGAAGTGCTAGGCAAGCAAAACCCCCTTGTTCATTCCGATACAATCCCACTCTCTCGCTCCTGCTCTCTTTTACTGCATTAGGACAACAACGAGTCATTTGTTACTTGCTGCGGTAGCTGAACCCCTTTATCCTCTGCATGACCTGTCATTGCCACAGTAAATAGATGAAACCCACTAGTATGAGTAGGAGTTGCTTGAGCCCTGTTGTGCCTACTCATTCATGTTTGTTTGTCATGCCTGCTACTGCTTAGAGTTGAGTCAGGTCTGATTCATCGGGGATGAATCGGAGGTGTGTGAACATGTCCTACCGTTGAGAGCTAAGTGTGTGAACACGATTTGGTAAAGGTAGCGGTGAGAGGCCATGTAGGAGTACATGGTGGGTTGTCTCATTGCAGCCGTCTTCAGGAACTGAGTTCTGTGTTTGTGATCCATGACCAGTTACTACCACACATTGGGTTCCGGTAACTCGACCCCTCTCGACTTATTAATCAACATGATCTCTGTCCAGGAGTTGCAACTAGTTTCTGGTGTTTGTAGGTAGTGTTAGTAGTCTACCAAGTGGCACCCGGTACAGGTGGGCTTGGGACAGACTAGGCACAGTGGCCCGGTGTACCAAGTGGCACCCGGATGGTGGACTTGGGAACCCTGCACACATCGTTTGGGGCCGTGAGCAACACCCCGGCCGGATCTCCTTGCGGATGGAACCCGAATAGGCGATAAACCTGGACGAGAGACTTGTGTGGTTAGTCAGGTCGTGGCCGACTCCCTCGCCAGGCTTCCGCTTGAAGGTTGCCGAGATACACGAGGTGTACATGGAGGTAAGTGGCGAGAGCGTGTGTGAAGAAGTACACCCCTGCAGGGTTAATATGATCTATTTGAATAGTCGTGTCCGCGGTAATGGACTTCTCGGTTGCCTGTACAGTTCATAGACAAGTGAAAGTGGATACTCTAAAATACGCAAGATAAGCGTGAGTGCTATGGATGGCGTTCTCGTAGGGAGACGAGAGCGGATCCATAGTGGTGTATTGATATGGTGAATATGTGGACTCGTGTGCGCCACCTCAAAAGAGTTACTTGCAGTCGTAGTTCAGGTTAGCCACCGAGTCAAAGCTGGCTTGCTGCAGTTAAACCCCACCATCCCCTTTGTTGATAATGATGCATATGTAGTTAGTTCTGATGTAAGTCTTGCTGGGTACATTTGTACTCACGTTTGCCTATTTTATGTTTTTGCAGAGAGACTTCGGTCTCGCTAGTAGTTCTGCGTGGACTTCGACGTTTAGCTTGTTACCTCAGCTACGATCTTGTGCCCTCAGCAGGATCTGGTAGATAGTCAGGCTTCTCAGCCTCTTTCATTTGTAGATGTCTGTACTCAGACATATTAGCTTCCGCTTGTGTTTTGATCTGTATGCTCTGAATGTTGGGTCATGAGACTCATGTTTGTAATATCTCGCTCCTCGGAGCCTATTGAATAAACACTTGAGTCGTAGAGTCATGTTGTGATGCCATGTTGTATTTGCACATATCGAGCATATTGTGTGTATGTTATTGAAATGCTTGGTATGTGTGGGATCTGACTATCTAGTTGTTTATCTTTAGTAGCCTCTCTTACCGGGAAATGTCTCCTAGTGCTTCCACTGAGCCATGGTAGCTTGCTACTGCTCCGGAACACTTAGGCTGGCCGGCATGTGTCCTTCTTCGTTCGTGTGTCTGTCCCTTCGGGGAAATGTCACGCGATAAATACCAGAGTCCTGTTAGCCCGCTACAGCCCGGTTCACCGGAGTCCTGCTAGCCCAGTGCTACAGCCTGGATTCACTCGCTGATGACCGACACGTTCGATGCTGGGTCATGGATGCCTGTCCCTGTAAGTTTGTGCCACTTTGGGTTTACGACTAGCCATGTCAGCCCGGGCTCCTTATCATATGGATGCTAGCGACACTATCATATACATGTGCCAAAAGGCGCAAACGGTCCCGGGCAAAGGTAAGGCGACACCCGTGGGAATACCGTGCGTGAGGCCGCAAAGTGATATGAGGTGTTACATGCTAGATCGATGTGGCATTGAGTCGGGGTC
>NW_021286640.1:0-945 GCF_002162155.2 Triticum dicoccoides
CTGACAAAGGTGCTGATGGATGGTGGAAGTGGGCTGAACTTATTGTATGCAGACACATTGAAAGGTATGGGCATTCCGATGTCCCGACTGAGCACTAGTAACATGAGCTTCCATGGAGTTATACCAGGGAAGAAGGCCGAGTCACTCGGCCAGATAGCTTTGGACGTAGTGTTTGGTGATTCGAAGCATTTTCGCAAAGAAAAGTTGACGTTTGAGGTCGTGGATTTTCAAAGTGCATATCATGCCATTTTGGGGAGACCAGCCTATGCACGGTTCATGGCTCGACCATGTTACGTGTACCTCAAATTGAAGATGCCCGGTCCCAAAGGTGTGATCACTGTCACCGGTGATAGGAAAAAGGCAGAGGAGTGCTTTCAGAAGGGCTCCAAGATTGCCGATTCCCAAGTGACAGCGGTCGAGTTCGAAGAATACAAGCAAAACGCATATCCGAGTGACTTGCTGCGATCCAAGAAGCCTGCCACAGAGTCTGCATTCCAGTCGTCCGGTGAGACGAAGCCTGTTCACATTCACCCGACCGACCCCGAAGCAGCTCCGACCCGCATCTCCACAACACTCGACCCAAAATAGGAAGAAGCGCTCATCCAGTTCCTCCGTGAGAACTGGGACATTTTTGCATGGAAGCCCGCTGACATGCCAGGTGTTCCCAGGGGACTGGCTGAGCATCGCCTAAGAGTCGACTCGTCTGCAAAACCAGTCAAAGAGCATCTTCGGCGGTCCGCCGTCCAGAAGAGAAAGGCCATCGGTGAAGAAGTGGCTCGACTGTTGGCGGCAGGATTTATCCGAGAGATATACCACTCCGAGTGGCTCGCTAATGTCGTCATGGTTCCTAAGAAGGACAAGTCGCTCCGAATGTGCATTGATTTCAAGCACATCAACCGGGCCTGCCCGAAAGATCACTTTCCTCTCCCTCGCATAGATCAAATT
>NW_021286641.1:0-944 GCF_002162155.2 Triticum dicoccoides
AAGCTTATTGGTGGACTCGAATGAAGCGCGAGATCGCTCAATTCGTGAATGAATGTGATGTCTGCAGAAGAGTGAAGGCAGAACACCAAAGGCCAGCTGGTCTCCTCCAACCTCTTGCCATTCCAGAATGGAAGTTTGACCACATTGAAATGGACTTCGTGACTGGGTTTCCAAAGTCCAAGCGTGGCAATGATGCTATATTCGTCGTCATCGACAAGCTCACCAAAGTGGCTCACTTTCTGCCTATCAAAGAGTCAATCACTGCAGCTCAATTGGCGGAACTCTATACCTCTCGCATTGTCTCTCTGCACGGTATTCCTCAAGTGATATCTTCAGACCGTGGCAGCATCTTTACCTCCAAGTTTTGGGATTCTTTTCAGAAGGCCATGGGCACCAACATCCGCTTCAGCACAGCTTTCCATCCTCAAACGAGCGGTCAAGTCGAGCCTGTCAATCAGATTCTTGAAGATATGCTCAAGGCTTGTGTGATCTCCTTCGGCATGAAGTGGGAGGATTGTCTTCCTTATGCTGAATTCTCATACAACAACAGCTTTCAAGCAAGTTCGGGCAAGGCCCCCTTTGAAATTCTGTATGGCAGGAAGTGCCGTACCCCTCTCAACTGGTCTGAAACCGGTGAACGTCAGCTGCTGGGTAATGACTTAATCACAGAAGCAGAAGATATGTGCAAAGTCATTCGTGATAACCTCAAAGCAGCTCAATCCCGCCAGAAGAGCTACTATGATAGTAAGCACCGTGATTTGACTTTCGAGATTGGAGATCATGTTTACCTCCGCGTCTCTCCTATGAAAGGTACTCGTCGCTTCGGTATCAAAGGGAAGCTTGCCCCTAGATACGTGGGACCTTTCAAGATTGTCAGCAAGAGAGGCGACCTCGCCTATCAACTTGAGCTTCCTTCAAACTTTGCAAATGTTCATGATGTGTTC
>NW_021286642.1:0-1147 GCF_002162155.2 Triticum dicoccoides
TTTGGGGACCCAGAGCGATTTCCATGATTGATGAACCCCGGGGTGCGTTTATGTGTCCGTCGTCAACACTCACAGCTTTGTCCAATTCTGACCCGTTTCGTGGACTATTACTCATCATTTTCGGGTCCCGAAGCGATTTCCGTAGTTGTTGAACCCCAAGGTGTGTTTACGTGTTGATCATCAACACTCGCAGTTTTGGCCAATTCTGGCCCGTTTCATGCAATATTACTCACCGTTTCGGGGTCCCGGAGTGATTTCCATGGTTATCGAACTCCAAGGTGCGCTTACGTGTCGATCATCAACACTCGCGGTTTCGGCCGTTTCTGCCCGTTTCATGGACTATTACTCGTCGTTTTGGGGTCCCAAAATGATTCTTGTTTCATGGATTATTACTCGCGGTTTCGTGCACTATTACTTAGCGTTTTGGGGACCAGAGCGATTTCCACGATTGATGCACCCCGGTGTGCGTTTATGTGTCCGTTCTCAACTCTCACAGCTTTCTCCAATTCTGACCCGTTTCGTGGACTACTATTCACCGTTTTGGGGCCCCAAAGCGATTTCCATAGTTGTTGAACCCCAAGGTGTGCTAACGTGTCGGTCATCAACAATCACAGTTTTAGCCAATTCTGGCCCTTTTCTTGGACTATTACTCTGTATTGGGGTCCCGGAGTCATTTCCACGATTGACGAACCCCGGTGTGTGTTTACGTGTTAGTCTTCAACTCTCACAGTTTTGTCCAATTCTGACCCGTTTCGTGGACTATTACTCAACGTTTTGGGGTCCCGAAGCGATTTTCATAGTTGTTGAACCCCAGGGCGTGCTTACCTGTTGGTCATCAACACTTGCAGATTTGGCCGATTCTGGCCCGTTTCATGGACTATTACTCACCGTTTTTGGGCCCCAAAGCGATTTCCTTGGTTGTCGAACTCCAAGGTGCGCTTATGTGTCGGTCATCAACAATCACAGTTCGGTCTGATTCTGGCCCGTCTCTTGGACTATTACTCTGTTTTGGGGTCCCGGAGTCATTTCCATGATTAACGAACCTCGGGGTGCGTTTACGTGTCGATCATCAACACTCATATATTTGGCCGGTTCTTGTCCGTTTCGTGGACTATTACTCGCTGTTTTGGGGACCCAGAGCGATTTC
>NW_021286643.1:0-932 GCF_002162155.2 Triticum dicoccoides
CGCCGCCGTTCGCCTTAGCAGCCGTCTCCGGCCACCCCTCGCTCCCCCGACTAGCTCAGAAGCTCCGCCACAACCCCCTCTTCCTTCCCACCGTTCCACGGGCCTCCGGAAGCCCTGCATCGCCGCCACGTCGTCGTTCCCCTCTTCGGGCTCCGACCATCATCGCCGTTGAATTCGCCGTCTCCAGCGCGTCTCCGAGCCCGCTTCGACGCCCACTGCAACCGCGGTGAGCCCCCGAGTCGTTTCCCCCTTCTCCCCTGGTCTCTTTCGACCTCTAGGCCTTAGCCCCACCTTGGCCGACAGCTCCACGCCGCCGGCGATGTCGCCGTCGTGGCCACGGTCACCGTAGCGCCCAACCGAGCACACTATCGTGCTCCACGCCTCACTAGGAGCACGCAGCACGCACCAACGCCTCCCCAAACCCCCTGCAACGCCGACTCCGACCGCACCCGAACTCTGGCGGCCGCAGCCGAGCTCGCCGCCGTCGACTCCGGCCACCCCAGGCTCGGCCACCACCACCGTTCGACGCGCGGGAGCAAGAGCTCTCCAACGAGCCCAAGCACAGCCTCGCCCGTGCCCTGTAGCGCGATCCCGCATCGCGCCGCCGTCTCGGGCCTCGCCGGCGTCACGTCGCCGGTGGGTTTGACCCACTTTGACCACGGCAGGAACCCCCCCTGAGTCCCTGACAGGTGGGCCCAGCCCTGTAGCTAATTAGGATTAGCGCTAACCACTGTTAGTTAACCCCCTGACACTGACTAGTGGGCCCCAGCGCCACTAATTAGTAATTAGGATTAATTTAACCCTGTTTAAACCCCCTGTCACTGACGTGTGGGCCCCACACGTCAGGTTTGACTCCAGCCAGCCGCAGTTGACCACTGACGTCATGCTGACGTCATGCTGGCGCAATAATTATATTTCTGGATTTAATTTAA
>NW_021286644.1:0-2029 GCF_002162155.2 Triticum dicoccoides
AAATCAAACCTTGATCGATTGTCGATCTATATCGATTCAACTCAATTATCGTTTGATCAGAGCCTTGGCTTCTGATATTCTATTTTAAAAATCGTAAACCCTTCGTATTCAAGCTTCGGCTTATTCAGATGTTTCCATAAACCGATTCCTTTGCATCCCTTCTTCTGGTTGAGTACCGATATTCACATCAGATCCTTTGCGGACCACATCATCTTTTGGTGGATTACTATCCGACAGCTCCTTCATATTTTAAATCATTGACGACTTTCCCATGATACAAAATGCCTCTGGCTAATTGTATCATCTACTCCGATATCGCTAGCCCTTTGCTTTTGAGCGTGTACCCGTCGCTCCTGTTATTGTGTTGTATAGCTTCGTAAAAATGTCTCGATGGGTTGAACCCATGCTTTTCCTAATCTGTGTGAACTCGTAAGTTATGTGAGTCATACTCTTATGGTTCTTTTCCAGATAAATCTTTCGCAATACAAATTCATCGAAAGCAAGAAGTAAATGAAATGATATGCATTGAAGAAGTGGGAGTCGACCTTGAACTTTGTGTTCATGCCCATCGACACGATGTAGATCTTATCATGGAAGCTTCTCTTAAAATTAATTATCCCCTTGGTATAAGATCATCTTATATCTAGGATTTGATCCTTTCCAACTGTGGTTCTGACCATGATTGTTCCCCTTTGATTCCATTTCTCGGACAAGTTAAAGCACTTGTATTCCGTAGATAAATGCATCTTCGCAACCTCTATTTTGATCTTCCATTGAGTATTACCCTTCGGTATCTCAAGAATAACAAGGAACTGTGTTGCTTCCTACGAGTCTTCATCTGGTATTGTTTCTCATTGATTTCAGTTTTCCCTGGGTTTTGAGTTGATAGTCACTCGAGAACGCCGATAAGTGACACGATTCCACCGTCCGATTCTGTAACTCTAAGTAATTTTTGTTGCTTACAAGTTTAATAATCCTTCAAGTCATTCCTAGCCTGATTGGCTATATCATTATCGTGCTAAATTTTAACTGTGCTCCCTGGTCCTTCTTCTCGGAGCACAATTTTCGATGATGAGCTAAGCCTACATCGATCTTCCTTATTATACCAATTCACCTTGAACAGCAAGCTTGAATTCAAGTTTGTGTCGTACCCGTGGTTCCAATAACTTTTCGCTTCATCATTCCTTTGACTTGATGTCATCGCCGATCGATTACATCTTCCCGAAATCTCTCGACAAATGTGTCGTGATCATTACCAACATTCTGAGCTGTTCCAGGATGTCAATCGAATTCATGATGAGAAATACCATCCTTGCCCCCTCGATGAATTGTTCCTGAGCCCACCGGCCACAAAATCACATTTTCTTGCTGAAATTGTATGACTTATTTTATAAGTTGTTCCAGTGGGTCCTTTGTGTATCCGAAGTCTGACCTTTCCCTGAAGACCTTGTCGATGCTATCCCGAAGCATGACTATGGTACTCAAACATCAACAAGAACATTGGAAGCATAATGCTAAATGTTTCTTGATCAATTATCCAAACACCGTTGTATGGGTAACATCATGAATTCCCTCGCCCCTTTACCTAATTGGTTATCTACTTGTTGTCCTGCCATGGATGGGTAAGATATACTCCTGATACTAGGGTATAATCACATTTCCTTTCCATTGTTTTGTTTAACCTACCTTGTGATCTATGATATAAGCAGTAATATTTCCTTGCTTATGTAAACACCTCGGTGTACAACTTTGTCAGTAAAACCCTGTTATTATTGTTGATGACATTCCGGTAACCACCGATGGACGAGAACTTTGCCTATTGGTCCGCCTCGTCTTACGAGCAGGAAAATGGTTCTCTTTGCCCCTCGCCCTTGGTACCAACATTGTTGCCAACATAACTAACAGGTTATTCTCTGACATGCCTTGCTATTATGACTGTGCAAGATGTCAATGCATTCCTACTTATTACCCAGATGGTGGGCCCATAACCCACAGTTCCCAGGATCGAAACCTGACTCTCATGTATACC
>NW_021286645.1:0-1221 GCF_002162155.2 Triticum dicoccoides
TGGTTTACGCGTTCTGTTTGTCCATCAGTCTGTGGATGGTATGCGGTACTGAAGGCTAGTTGGGTTCCCAGAGCCTGTTGTAATTGCTCCCAAAATCTTGAGACGAACTGAGTGCCTCTGTCGGAAATTATAGTCTTCGGGACACCGTGCAGACAGACTATGCGGGAAAGATAAATCCTGGCAAGCCTCTGAGTGGTGTAGGTTGTCTTCACTGGAATAAAGTGTGCTACTTTGGTCAACCTGTCAGTGATGACCCATATGGCATCATTCCCGTGTCGTGACCGAGGTAATCCGACAATAAAATCCATCCCTATTTCATCCCATTTCCACTCAGGTATTTTGTTAGGTTGCAGTAGTCCGGCTGGTCTCTGATGTTCAGCTTTTATGCGTTGACATGAGTCGCAACATGCAATGAAAGCGGCTATGTCCCTCTTCATACCGTGCCACCAAAATCTTTCTTGAATATCCTTATACATTTTGGTTCCTCCAGGGTGGATCGAATATGGAGTGGTGTGTGCTTCAGTTAAAACTTGCTGTTTAAGGTCTTCTATGTTTGGCACGCATAGCCTTTCTCCGTACCATAATATTCCTTCATTGTCTATGACGAATTCCGAGGCCTTGCCCATACTCAACTTCCTTTTAATTCCTTCAATGCTGGGGTGACCGGACTGAGCCTCTTTAGTTTTCTCCACAAGGTGTGGTTGTATTTCCAAGTTTGATATGGTGCCTTCTGCTACCATTATCAAGTTGAGCTTGACAAATTCTTGATGGAATTCGGGCCTCAAGCTGTGTAGATAGTTCCCGTCGGAGCTGGGGTTCCGACTCAGGGCATCGGCCACTACGTTTGCTTTCCCTGGATGGTAATGGATACCAACATCGTAATCCTTTACCAATTCTAACCAGCGGCGTTGCCGTAAATTTAGTTCTGGCTGCGTAAAAATGTATTTGAGGCTTTTGTGATCCGTATATATCTCACATCGATTCCCAAGTAGAAAATGCCTCCATTCCTTGAGTGCATGAATAACTGCTGCCATTTCTAAATCATGAGTGGGATAATTTTCCTCGTGTTTGCGAAGTTGCCTTGAAGCGTAGGCGACAACCTTGCCTTCTTGCATCAACACGCATCCGAGACCCTTTCTGGATGCGTCACAAAATACTTCAAAATTCTTGTGTATATCGGGTACAATTAATACTGGTGCTGTTGTTAATTTCCGCTTTAGC
>NW_021286646.1:0-3347 GCF_002162155.2 Triticum dicoccoides
TTTTTTTTCCTGTTAGGTTTGGCCTCATGTTTGGTTTCCTCCAAAACATGTAGAAAAACTTCCTAATCTCTTGAATCATTTGTTGTGATTGTATGATTCCAACTGTAGGTATGTGAATATTTTCTTAGTCACTGCCTAGAAATCGAAGGGTAAAAGAGAAAGGAAAATGCAAGAATTTGATGAAGTCTTATGATTTAAAGGGGCTGAAATGATGCTAGATTGTGCGAAAGAACTTAAGATTCTATCAAAGAGAATGCAGTGGATAAAAATATATTCCCATAGAATCTAGTGCAAATGAATCGTAAAGATAAATTACTATGGTTTATACTCCTTAAAAGAAAAAATGCTAGAGAGCTGCCCCCATGGAAAACCTAGTGCTACCCTCATGTCGCTGGAGAGGAAAGCATACAACAATCAAAGCAAATAATCTTAGTATCCATGTATGATCTCATAGGTCCAACATCACGGAAAAACAACAAATGATGTATATCATGGTGAATTCATGAACATAAATGTCTACATTGCAAAAAAAAAATAGTTTTTTAAAAGATAGGTCCTTTCTAGAAGATCCATTCAAAATGGATCATTGAAACCCTAAATAGTACTACAATCTAAAAGCAGAGTACACTAATCATTAGTACATCGCCAAACCATTACAATTTTTCACTACAGGGCCATTAATTACGAAGACAATAATCAACCTTAAATCAAAAAACCAGAAAGTTGATCTATTGGCCTAACTAAACAGAGCAAAAACCACACACACCTCAACTTTTTCGAACAACTGACGCAAAGGGCTCGCATAATACTATCAGAAGCACGAAACGAATGAAGCCCTAAACATCTTGATAATCGTACGTGGTCCATATAAATGAGGGCCAAAACTTGC
Source organism: Triticum dicoccoides (assembly GCF_002162155.2). NCBI lineage: Eukaryota > Viridiplantae > Streptophyta > Magnoliopsida > Poales > Poaceae > Triticum > Triticum dicoccoides. The sequence goes on from NW_021286646.1 coordinate 890, forward strand.
TGAAGTCAGAAGCGAGGCCTCCTGGTTGTCGATACTCAGACACCATGGTATTCTTCGTCGTAATGATCGTCGACGATCTTGGCCATCATCAATCAGCCGTCCCACTCACTCCTCTGTCCCATTTGCCACTTTAAACAACGACGTTGGAGAGGACAGGTGCAGTGAGTTGGAAAACGAGGTAGCGACATGTACATATAGAATTTTTCTTTTTCTATTTTTAGAAAAGTATTATGTAACAAGCCAGTTTAGCCCACGCCGCGTTGTCACATTAACAAGCTTATTAATGTCAACATATACGGTATATTTTTCATATATTCTTATTTAGTGTTGTAGATACAGACTGATTTCTCTATTAACTTGATTAAATGAATAATTAAAAGCAAGTTTCAAATAATAATAATTAAGAGCAAATATATTATGCAATTAATATACGTCTTCGTGGGCGCTGCTACCAGTGTTTGCCTGGCAGTCGGCAATATATAAGTACGGCAAAGTGCACAGCTCCGTCCGGAACAAGAGCCAGCGATGGCATCCTCCTCCATTGCGGTCGCGGCTGCTCTGATCCTCTGCATCCTCGTCGCCCATGCCCATGGCTGCTATGCCAAGCACCACGCGGCTCTTTCTGCGGCCAACTCCAGCTGGCTTGATGCCAAGGCGACATGGTACGGCGCGCCCCATGGTGCCGGGCCTGACGACAACAGCGGCACGTGCGGGTTCAAGAACGTCAACTTACCACCCTTCTCCTCCATGACCTCCTGCGGCAACCAGCCGCTCTTCAAGGACGGCAAGGGCTGCGGCTCCTGCTACCAGGTACGATATGACCCACCTTACGCTATCATTAGTTTACTACACACCTGCAAGCAATTATGTTATTCCCTCCAATCCACATTAATTATCGCTGATTTGTTACAATTTTATACTGAATAATTAAAATTTAATATAGATTCGAGGGAGTACCACTATAATCTATTTATTTTTACAAACCAATACGTTACCAGCACATTGTTTTTTAGCCATTATTATTCGCGTGCATGCATTCAGAAATATTGGTATAGGATATAGATGTGTTCATGTGCAGCCTCTAACGTCGTGCACTACAAGTGCAGATAAGGTGCTTAAAGTCAGACCACCCTGCGTGCTCCGGTGTGCCCAAGACGGTGATCATCACGGACATGAACTACTACCCAGTCTCCCGCTACCACTTTGACCTCAGTGGCACCGCCTTCGGAGCCATGGCCAAGGACGGCCGCAACGACGAGCTCCGCCACGCCGGCATGATCAACATGCAGTTCAAGAGGTACCACACCCACCTGCCTATAATGCCAGTCAGCATCATAGCCATCGTCTTACCTTATTGAGATCGAGAGCTAGACAATATTGTGTGTTTATGAGACGACACACACCGACACACCTAAGGGACATGACTGCGCAGGGTGCCGTGCCAGTATCCGGGGCTGACGGTGACGTTCCACGTGGAGGAGGGGTCGAACCCATTCTACATGGCAATCCTGGTGGAGTACGAGAACGGCGATGGCGATGTGAACCAGCTGGACATCATTGAGTCGCGACCGAATGGCGGTAAGATGGCTCCAACAGGGCAGTGGGTGCCCATGAAGGAGTCATGGGGTTCCATCTGGAGGATGGATGCCCACCACCCCATGAAGGCGCCATTCTCGTTGCGCATCACCAACGAGTCCGGCAAGACACTTGTCACCGAACAGGTCATTCCCATCGATTGGAAGCCCAACAAAACCTACAGCTCCCTCGTCCAGTTTCATTAACTGATCGATCGGCCAGATATGCCCATATATATATGAAACTAATGAAAAGGGTAGTACCCTGATTTGAAGAGAAAAAATTGTGGTACATGCGTGCATGCCTATGTAGCCGGCTGAGACGTCGCCTGTGATGTCCAGTTGCAAGTGTGTCCGTCCATCCTTCTATATCAATATCAATAAATGTTATATACAACTGATTATTTAGGGTAATGTTATACATTTGTGGTTGTTCATTAGACATAAAAATTTGATCTGCGCCACATTACTGGGCTCCGCAGCTTTGCGAGTGCCCAGAGAACTCTACAAATGCAGGAAACAACTCCGCAATATTTTGCCGAGTTCTGCACCGGGCAAACAAGACTCGGCCAGGAACATGTTGGTAATCAGCTACTTTTCCGAGTGCTTATCATCAGAAAACTCAGCAAAGAGTCACTCTTTGCCGAGTTTCGCCATGTGTCAACTTGGCAAACTTCCACCATAGACGGAGGGGGAGTGGCCCATTAACGGCCGCACACAAACAGTGTCCTCCTCACTACCGAGTTTCTTCCTATGGATTTCTCCAGAAGCTAGCAGGCGTTGACAATTGGTATGCTAGAGTTCAACACTCTGTAAATGGTCAATCATGTTTTGTTTTCAATTTATTTTTCGGACCATCCCTCCATAGAAATCACTATATATGT
>NW_021286647.1:0-1881 GCF_002162155.2 Triticum dicoccoides
TTTTTTTTCCTGTTAGGTTTGGCCTCATGTTTGGTTTCCTCCAAAACATGTAGAAAAACTTCCTAATCTCTTGAATCATTTGTTGTGATTGTATGATTCCAACTGTAGGTATGTGAATATTTTCTTAGTCACTGCCTAGAAATCGAAGGGTAAAAGAGAAAGGAAAATGCAAGAATTTGATGAAGTCTTATGATTTAAAGGGGCTGAAATGATGCTAGATTGTGCGAAAGAACTTAAGATTCTATCAAAGAGAATGCAGTGGATAAAAATATATTCCCATAGAATCTAGTGCAAATGAATCGTAAAGATAAATTACTATGGTTTATACTCCTTAAAAGAAAAAATGCTAGAGAGCTGCCCCCATGGAAAACCTAGTGCTACCCTCATGTCGCTGGAGAGGAAAGCATACAACAATCAAAGCAAATAATCTTAGTATCCATGTATGATCTCATAGGTCCAACATCACGGAAAAACAACAAATGATGTATATCATGGTGAATTCATGAACATAAATGTCTACATTGCAAAAAAAAATAGTTTTTTAAAAGATAGGTCCTTTCTAGAAGATCCATTCAAAATGGATCATTGAAACCCTAAATAGTACTACAATCTAAAAGCAGAGTACACTAATCATTAGTACATCGCCAAACCATTACAATTTTTCACTACAGGGCCATTAATTACGAAGACAATAATCAACCTTAAATCAAAAAACCAGAAAGTTGATCTATTGGCCTAACTAAACAGAGCAAAAACCACACACACCTCAACTTTTTCGAACAACTGACGCAAAGGGCTCGCATAATACTATCAGAAGCACAAAACGAATGAAGCCCTAAACATCTTGATAATCGTACGTGGTCCATATAAATGAGGGCCAAAACTTGCTGAAGTCAGAAGCGAGGCCTCCTGGTTGTCGATACTCAGACACCATGGTATTCTTCGTCGTAATGATCGTCGACGATCTTGGCCATCATCAATCAGCCGTCCCACTCACTCCTCTGTCCCATTTGCCACTTTAAACAACGACGATGGAGAGGACAGGTGCAGTGAGTTGGAAAACGAGGTAGCGACATGTACATATAGAATTTTTCTTTTTCTATTTTTAGAAAAGTATTATGTAACAAGCCAGTTTAGCCCACGCCGCGTTGTCACATTAACAAGCTTATTAATGTCAACATATACGGTATATTTTTCATATATTCTTATTTAGTGTTGTAGATACAGACTGATTTCTCTATTAAATTGATTAAATGAATAATTAAAAGCAAGTTTCAAATAATAATAATTAAGAGCAAATATATTATGCAATTAATATACGTCTTCGTGGGCGCTGCTACCAGTGTTTGCCTGGCAGTCGGCAATATATAAGTACGGCAAAGTGCACAGCTCCGTCCGGAACAAGAGCCAGCGATGGCATCCTCCTCCATTGCGGTCGCGGCTGCTCTGATCCTCTGCATCCTCGTCGCCCATGCCCATGGCTGCTATGCCAAGCACCACGCGGCTCTTTCTGCGGCCAACTCCAGCTGGCTTGATGCCAAGGCGACATGGTACGGCGCGCCCCATGGTGCCGGGCCTGACGACAACAGCGGCACGTGCGGGTTCAAGAACGTCAACTTACCACCCTTCTCCTCCATGACCTCCTGCGGCAACCAGCCGCTCTTCAAGGACGGCAAGGGCTGCGGCTCCTGCTACCAGGTACGATATGACCCACCTTACGCTATCATTAGTTTACTACACACCTGCAAGCAATTATGTTATTCCCTCCAATCCACATTAATTATCGCTGATTTGTTACAATTTTATACTGAATAATTAAAATTTAATATAGATTCGAGGGAGTACCACTATAATCTATTTATTTTTACAAACCAATACGTT
>NW_021286648.1:0-587 GCF_002162155.2 Triticum dicoccoides
ACCTCGACCTCCCCGTCCTAGACCGCCCGCACCGGACCGCTTCTTCCCCAACGCCTCCACCTCCCCGACCGGATCTGGGTCGCGCCTCTGGCGCCCCCGACGTCGTCGCCGCCCATCTCCGCTGTCGCCTCCTCGTCTCCACCTCACGGCGCGCACACACACACACATCGTGCCAGGGAGAAGAGCTCCCTGCGCCCGATCCCCGTGCCCCGACCACCGTAGCCGCCCCCGACGCGCCCCGGTCGCCCTGACGCCGTGGCCAACCACCACCACATCACCGGCGCCACACCGCCATCGCCCGACGCCGCCCGAAGCTACCACGCCGTCGCCGGATCTCGCTTCCCTGACTCCTCCCCGAGCCATGCTGCCCTTGACCCTACAGATCCGCGGTGAGGCCCCCGGCCTCCTTTCCTCTCTGCTGCTCGCGCCGTCCTGGGGTCGTGCACGCGCCGCCCGGTGCTCGTGCTCGCGGTGAGCACGCGTGCACCCGCGCGCTAGCCTCGCCTGTGGTCCGCGCCGTCGTCCGCCCCGGCGCGCTCCGCGCTAGGCTGCGCCGCGCCTCACGCCCGCGGCCACCCCGTCGGCCA
>NW_021286649.1:0-1512 GCF_002162155.2 Triticum dicoccoides
CGAAATTATAGGGAGTGTGCGATGATGATCATATCAATCTTGGAACCACTTCCAACACACATCGTCACTTCACCCTTAACTAGTCTCTGTTTATTCTGCAACTCCCGTTTCGAGTTACTAATCTTAGCAACTGAACTAGTATCAAATACTTAGGGTTTGCTATAAACACTAGTAAAGTACACATCAATAACATGTATATCAAATATACTTATGTTCACTTTGCCATCCTTCTTATCCGCCAATCACTTGGGGTAGTTCCGCTTCCAGTGACCAGTCCCTTTGCAGTAGAAGCACTTAGTCTCAGGCTTAGGACCAGACTTGGGCTTCTTCACTTGAGCAGCAACTTGCTTGCTGTTCTTCTTGAAGTTCCTCTTCTTCCCTCTGCCCTTTGAAACCAGTGGTCTTGTCTACTATCAACACTTGATGTTTTTTCTCGATTTCTACCTTCGTCAATTTCTGCATTACGAAGAGCTTGGGAATCGTTTCCGTTATCCCTTGCATATCATAGTTCATCACGAAGTTCTACTAACTTGGTGATGGTGCCTAGAGAATTCTGTCAATCACTATCTTATCTGGAAGATTAACTCCCACTTGATTCAAGCGATTGTAGTACTCAGACAATCTGGGCACATGCACACTAGTTGAGCGATTCTCCTCCATCTTTTAGCTATAGAACTTGTTGGAGATTTCATATCTCTCAACTCGGGTATTTGCTTGAAATATTAACTTCAACTCCTGGAACATCTCATATGGTCCATGACGTTCAAAACGTCTTTGAAGTCCCGATTCTAAGCCATTAAGCATGGTGCACTAAACTATCAAGTAGTCATCATATTGAGCTAGCTAAACGTTCATAACGTCTGCATCTGCTCCTGCAATAGGTCCGTCACCTAGCGGTGCATTAAGGACATAATTCTTCTGTGCAGCAATGAGGATAAACCTCAGATCACGGATCCAATCCGCATCATTGCTACTAACATCTTTCAACACAATTTTCTCTAGGAACATATCAAAATAAACACATGGAAGCAACAACGCGAGCTATTGATCTACAACATAATTTCCAAAATACTACCAGGACTAAGTTCATGATAAATTTAAGTTCAATTAATCATATTATTTAAGAACTCCCACTTAGATAGACATCCCTCTAATCCTCTAAGTGATTACGTGATCCAAATCAACTAAACCATGACCGATCATCACGTGAGATGGAGTAGTTTTCAATGGTGAACATCGTTATGTTGATCATATCTACTATATGATTCACGCTCGACCTTTCGGTCTCCGTGTTCCGAGGCCATATCTGCATATGCTAGGCTCGTCAAGTTTAACCTGAGTATTCTGCGTGTGCAAAACTGGCTTGCACCCGTTGTAGATGGACGTAGAGCTTATCACACCCGATCATCACGTGGTGTCTGGGCACGACGAACTTTGGCAACGGTGCATACTCAGGGAGAACACTTCTTGATAATTTAGTGAGAGATCATCTTATAATGCTACCGTCAATCA
>NW_021286650.1:0-1170 GCF_002162155.2 Triticum dicoccoides
TGCAGTTAAACCCCACCATCCCTTTGTTGATAATGATGCATATGTAGTTAGTTCTGATGTAAGTCTTGCTGGGTACATTTGTACTCACGTTTGCCTATTTTATGTTTTTGCAGAGAGACTTCGGTCTCACTAGTAGTTCCACGTGGACTTCGACGTTTAGCTTGTTACCTCAGCTACGATCTTGTGCCCTCGGCAGGATCTGATAGATAGTCAGGCTTCTCAGCCTTTTTCATTTATAGATGTCTGTACCCAGACATGATAGCTTCCGCTTGTGCTTTGACTTGTATGCTCTGATTGTTGGGTCATGAGACCCCTGTTTGTAATATCTCGCTCCTCGGAGCCTATTGAATAAGTACTTGTGTCGTAGAGTCATGTTGTGATGCTTCGTTGTATTTGCACATATCGAGCATATTGTGTGTATGCTACTGAAATGCTTGGTATGTGTGGGATCTGACTACCTAGTTGTTTATCTTTAGTAGCCTCTCTTATCGGGGAAATGTCACGCGATGAATACCGGAGTCCTGTTAGCCCGCTACAGCCCGGTTCACCGGAGTCCTGCTAGCCCAGTGCTACAGCCTGGATTCACTCGCTGATGACCGACACGTTCGATGCTGGGTCATGGATGCCTGTCCCTGTAAGTCTGTGCCACTTTGGGTTTACGACTAGCCATGTCAGCCCGGGCTCCTTATCATATGGATGCTAGCGACGCTGTCATATACGTGTGCCAAAAGGCGCAAACGGTCCAGGGTAAAGGTAAGGCGACACCCGTGGGAATACCGTGCGTGAGGCCGCAAAGTGATATGAAGTGTTACATGCTAGATCTATGTGGCATTGAGTCGGGGTCCTGACAGCGTTGGTATCAGAGCTTGACTGCCTGTAGGATTACCAAGCCAAACTGGTCGAAGTTGAGTCTAGAAATTCTTTAGTTATATAAGGGAATTGATTGTGGGATGGAACGTAAGGCTCTTTTTACTCCTTATACCTCATGCCCTTCTGATCTGAGTCATCTTATCTTTCCTACGGGGTTAAGGAACTAGGTCTTCTCATCTATCTATCAGGATCACGTGTTACTAATCAGTAGACTTATAAGATTGTTGGATTTAAGTCTCAGTTCAGTTCCTACTACTTCCGTATGTTAATTGTTGATCTCGGAACCTCGATATTGTGCTT
>NW_021286651.1:0-1048 GCF_002162155.2 Triticum dicoccoides
ACAAAACATGATCATCTCATACAATAAAATTCAGCATCATGCCTTGACCATATCACATCACAACATGCCCTGCAAAAACAAGTTAGACGTCCTCTACTTTGTTGTTGCATGTTTTACGTGGCTGCTACGGGCTTAAGTAAGAACCAATCTCACCTACGCATCAAAACCACAACGATAGTTTGTCAAATAGACTCCGTTTTAACCTTCGCAAGGACCGGGCGTAGCCATACTTGGTTCAACTAAAGTTGGAGAGGCAGTCGCCCGCAAGCCATCTCTGTGCAAAGCACGTCGAGGGAACCGGTCTCGCGTAAGCGTACGCGTAAGGTTGGTCCGGGTCGTCTCGTCCAACAATACCGCTGAACCAAAATATGACATGCTGGTAGGCAGTATGACTTGTATTGTCCACAACTCACTTGTGTTCTACTCGTGCATATAACATCAACATCATTAACCTAGGCTCGGATGCCACTGTTGGGGTTTCGTAGTAATTTCAAAAAATTTCCTACGCGCACACAGGATCATGTGATGCATAGCAACGAGAGGAGAGTGTTGTCTACGTACCCAACGCAGACCGACTGCGGAAGCAATGACACGACATAGAGGAAGTAGTCGTATGTCTTCACGATCCAACCGATCAAGCACCGAAACTACGGCACCTCCGAGTTCGAGCACACGTTCAGCTCGATGACGATCCCCGGACTCCGATCCAGCAAAGTGTCGGGGAAGAGTTTCGTCAGCACGACGGCGTGGTGACGATCTTGATGAACTACAGCAGCAGGGCTTCGCCTAAACTCCGCTACAGTATTATCGAGGAATATGGTGGCAGGGGGCACCGCACACGGCTAAGGAATCGATCACGTGGATCAACTTGTGTCAACTTGTGTGTTTAGAGGTGCCCCTGCCTCCGTATATAAAGGAGGAGAGGAGGGGAGGCTGGCCGGCCAAAGAGGGAGGCGCAGGAGAGTCCTACTCCCTCTGGGAGTAGGATTCCTCCCCCCAATCCTAGTCCAACTAGGATTCCTCGGAGGGGAAGGGAGAGAGGGGGGCC
>NW_021286652.1:0-1321 GCF_002162155.2 Triticum dicoccoides
ACACCATAATGTGATGGTGTGTCCGAACATCATAGTTGCACCCTATTGGATATGGTGCGTACCATGATGTCTCTTATCGAATTACCACTATCGTTCATGGGTTAGGCATTAGAGACAACCACATTCACTTTAAATAGGGCACCACGTAATTCCGATGAGATGACACCGTATGAATTATGGTTTAGAGAAACCTAAGTTGTCGTTTCTTAAAAGTTTGGGGCTGCGACGCTTATATGAAAAAGTTTCAGGTTGATAAGCTCGAACCCAAAGCGGATAAAATGCATCTTCATAGGAAACCCAAAACAGTTGGGTATACCTCCTAATTCAGATCCGAAAGCAATATGGATTGTTTCTAGAATCGGGTCCTTTCTCGAGGAAAAGTTTCTCTCGAAAGAATTGACTGGGAGGATGGTGGAGACTTGATGAGGTTATTGAACCGTCTCTTCAACTAGTGTGTGACAGGGCACAGGGAGTTGTTCCTGTGGCACCTACACCAATTGAAGTGGAAGCTTATGATATTGATCATGAAACTTCGGATCAAGTCACTCCCAAACCTCGTAGGATGACAAGGATGCGTACTACTTCAGAGTGGTACGTAATCCTGTCTTGAAGGTCATGTTGCTAGACAACAATGAACCTACGAGCTATGGAGAAGCGATGGTGGGCCCGGATTCCGATAAATGGCTTGAGACCATAAAATCCGAGAGAGGATTCATGTATGAAAACAAAGTGTAGACTTTGGCAGAACGGCTCGATGGTCGTAAGGCTAATGAGTACAGATGGATTTCAAAAGGAAGACGGACAATGATGGTAAATGTCACCATTAAGAAAGCTCGACTTGTCGTTAAGATGTTTTCCGACAAGTTCAAGGAGTTGACTATGATGAGATTTTCTCACTCGTAGCGATGCTAAGAGTCTATTGGAATTATATTAGCGATTACTGCATTATTTATGAAATCTTGCAGATAGGATGTCAAAACATTGTTTCCTCGACGATTTTAATGAGGAAAGGTTGTATGTGATACAACCGGAAGGTTTTGTCAATCCCGAAAGATGCTAATAAGTATGCAAAGCTCCAGCAATCCTTCTAAGGACTGGAGTGAGCATCTCGGAGTTGGAATGTATGCTTTGATGATGATCAAAAATTTTGGGTTTGTACAAAGTTTATGAGAAACTTGTATTTCCAAAGAAGTGAGTGGGAGCACTATAGAATTTCTGATGAGTATATGTTGTTGACATATTGTTGATCAGAAATGACGTAGAATTTCTGGAAAGCATATAGGGTTATTTTGAAAGTGTTTTTCAATGGAAAGCCTGGATT
>NW_021286653.1:0-832 GCF_002162155.2 Triticum dicoccoides
TGACGGTTGTGGTATTTGCAAAGGTGGTGGCACGTCTCCCGCGATCGACAAAGCCCATGAATTGACTCTGGATCCTGTCATGATTAGTAGAACAAGAAACAAAACCCAAAAATAATGTTCCTATAACTACTAGGATGTGGTGGTAAAATGCTCACAGTAAAGCAAATATCAATGTCTTACAAGTTCTTACCATGCAGCAGGCGGTGATCGGCAACCAGCGGTGTCAAGTAACTCCGAATATTGAGTAAAGCGATTGCCAGGGGAGCGTACGTATACACGGTGTAGAAATATGTGGAGCTGGGTTGGCTATATATGGTAGCAAAAGATTAGCAATAATCAATTCAAAGATGCAATGTTGAAAAAACGCTCAACGACGGTACTGTGCTGGTCCTAGGCTAGACCGGACTAGAGACGCAGGCCTAGAACACTAATGAGGTCATGGCGTAGCACAACTAGCATCAATGAAGGATACTGAGTAGCTCTTGACAGCAAGATATAAGTGAAGATCACAACGGCAGTGAAGATAATGATGAAAAACAACTGCCAAGCAGGATATACAACAACTCTCTCTCCAACTTTCCTCTTGAAAAGTTTGAGACAATTTTCTGATAAATTCTTTCAAAGAATGCTACTAACTCAAGCTTTCCAATGCAAAAAGAATCACTCAATTCCGAGTTGATATGAGGAGTCAAAGAATTCTAAAACTGGCCTGAAAAATTGGAACAAGCTGTATTCACGAACTTCGGAGGGCAAAAAGACCTATTTCGAAGCCGATTTTGAGGTGTCAAATATTGAACTAGCTTCTGCAACTATTTAGATGCGGCTCGTCGCT
>NW_021286654.1:0-1719 GCF_002162155.2 Triticum dicoccoides
CTATACAATCTGATTGGGGAGGGGAATACAGAAACCTAAACTCCTTTTTTCAACAGATTGGCATATCTCACCACATATCATGTCCTCATGCTCACCAACAAAACGGATCTGCCGAGCGTAAGCATAGGCATATCGTTGAAGTAGGTTTAGCTCTTCTTGCAGCTGCCTCTATGCCACTAAAATTCTGGGATGAAGCCTTTCTCACCGCAGTTCATCTTATCAACATCCTACCTAGTAGAGTTATCAACAATGAAACTCCGGTAGAACGCCTTCTTCACACCAAACCTGACTACAAATCACTTCGAGTATTTGGTTGTGCGTGCTGGCCAAATCTTCGTCCCTACAACAACCGCAAACTTCTATTCCGATCAAAACAGTGTGTTTTTATTGGTTACAGTCCACAACATAAAGGTGTAAAATGCCTTGATGTATCCACAGGTCGTGTCTACATCTCTCGTGATGTCGTATTTGACGAGACTGTTTTCCCTTTTGCACACCTCCACCCAAACGCCCGCACTCTCCTTCAAAAGGAAATCCTTCTTCTCCCATCTCACCTCACCGGCCTTGACAATGGGGATGCTTTTACTACTAATGATCAATTATTGACTAATTCTCCTACTAATGCTGGTGATGAGTTTTGTGATGAAGCAGAAAAAATCGGCGCAGAATATACTGAAGAAATCAGCCAAATTCGTCATTTTATGCCCCCTGCATGCAGCAGCCGCGTCATCGAGGCGGATCCGCCTCGGGATCAGGGCGTCTCAGCCGCGGGTTCCGCGCATGACGGGACGGACGAATCCTCCTCGAGCCCCACGCCACGCCACGCCAGCGGTGGCAGCAGCGGCTCCGCGCCGCGACAAGTCGACAGCGCCCCAGCCAATCACGGCGCGCCTGCGCGGGTGGGCCCTGCGCCCGGTCGGTTCGGCGACGAACCGCGTCACTACACGCGGCGTGCGCCTTGGCGGGATCCGGGTGTGGAGTCCCGCGCCGCATCGGCGGGGGCCCACTCATCATTGCCCCATCATGAGCCGGACGCAGCTGCCCCCGCTGCCGCCGGATCTTCTGTGGCGCCATCCTCCCGTACGTCACGCCCGATGGCCGCAGAAGATCCCGCCTCGTCGCACGCGCCTGAGGCCCCCGGCAGGTCTTCTTCGGGATCTGCAGCAGCTCCAGGGGGCGGATCTTCTGTGCCCGCTTTGTCACCATCACGGACCAGACTTCAAAGGGGAGTAATTCAACCCAAAGACTATAAACATATAGCAAAATTTGGTTATGTTTGTAACACACACAGTGCAGACACTGTTCCACGTACTGTTGCAGAAGCTTTGGATGATCTACGGTGGAAGAAAGCCATGGAAGAAGAGTGCATGGCGCTTCACAAAAATAAAACATGGCACTTAGTCTCTACACATCAAGGCAAAGGTAAAAATGTGATCGACTGTAAATGGGTTTTCAGAGTAAAGAAGAAGTCTGATGGAACCATTGATCGTTACAAAGCTAGGCTAGTAGCAAAAGGATTTAAGCAAAGGTATGGCTTAGACTATGAGGATACATTCAGTCCTGTTGTAAAGGCTGCCACTATTCGCCTCGTTTTGTCTATTGCCATGTCCAGGGGATGGTGTCTCCGCCAGCTAGATGTACAGAACGCGTTTCTCCATGGTGTTCTGGAAGAGGAAGTGTTCATGAAACAACCTCCTGGGTTTGAGGATAAAAGTAAGC
>NW_021286655.1:0-1213 GCF_002162155.2 Triticum dicoccoides
CCAAATTTGTGAGTGTTGATGACTAACATGTAAACGCACCCCGGGGTTCGACAACCATCGAAATCGCTTCGAGACCCCAAAATTGAGTAATACTCCGAGAAACGGGTCAGAATCGAGAAAAACCGTGAGTGTTGATGACCGACACACAAGCGCACCTTGGGGTTCGACAACCATGGAAATCGCCTTGGGACCCCAAACCGGTGAGTAATGGTCCACGACACGGGCAAAAATCAGCCAAAACTGCGAGTGTTGGCACCCTGGGGTTTGACAACCATGAAAATCGCTTCGAGACCCCAATATTGAGTAATAGTCCATGAAACGGGTCAGAATCGACAAAAACAGCGAGTGTTGATGACCGACACGTAAACGCACCCCGTGGTTCGTCAATCGTGGAAATCACTCCAAGACCACAAAACAGTGAGTAATAGTCCATGAAACGGGCCAGTATGAGCCAGAACTACGAGTGTTGATGACAGACACGTAAACGCACCCCGGGGTTCGTTAGTCGTGGAAATCACTTGGGGACCCGAAAACGGTGAGTAATAGTCCAGGAAACGGACCAGAATTGGCAAAATTTGTGAGTGTTGACGACTGACCAGTAAACGCACCCCAGGGTTCGACAACCATGGAAATCGCTTTGGGACCCCAAAACTGAGTAATAGTCCATGATACGGGTCAGCATGGACAAAAACCGCGTGTGTGGATGACCGACACGTAAGCGCACCTTGGGGTTCGACAATCATGGAAATCGGTTTGGGACCCCAAAACGGTGAGTAATAGTCCACGAAACATGTCAGAATCGACAAAAAGCGTGAGTGTTGATGATCGACACGTAACGCATCCCAGGGTTCGTTAATTGTGGAAATCACCCCTGGACACCAAAACAGTGAGTAATAGTCCACGAAATAGGCCAGAATCAGCCAAAACTGCGAGTGTTCATGACCGACACGTAATCGCACCTTGGGGTTCAACAACTATGAAAATCGCTTCGGGACCCCAAAACGGTGAGTAATAGTCCATGAAACGGGACAGAATTAGCCAATACTGTGAGTGTCGATGATGGACATGTAAATGCACCCCGAGGATCGTCAATCATGGAAATTGCTTTGGGACCCCAAAACGCTGAGTAATAGTGCACGAAGTGGACCAGAATCGGCCAAAATTGTGAGTGTTGATTAGCGACACGTAAACGCACCCGGGGTTCGTTAAGCGT
>NW_021286656.1:0-1057 GCF_002162155.2 Triticum dicoccoides
GCCGCCACCATCGCTGTTTCCGTCGCCGGCCACCGAAGTTCGCCGCGGTCAATTCGCCACCTCCGCCGCCTCCCCGAGACCACCGAGCTGCTCATCGACCTCGCTGTGAGCTCCTCTTCCATTTCCCCTTCTCCCCGCGCTCGTTCCCGCACTCCAGCCGCCTTCTCACCGGAGCCGATTGCTCCTCGCCGCCGGTCATGGCGCTGCCGTGGCCAGGGTCACCCCAGCTAGCGCCCGAGCACGTTACCGAGTTCGCCGCCCTCCCAGGAGCCCACAGAGCCTTTCCGTTTCCCCCCTAGTGCACCGCAGCGCCGCGTTCGACCTTGGCCGAACTCCGGCGGCCACCTAGGTCGACGCCGGCGCCAATTCCGGCCGCCCCGACCCCAACCGACTCCACAGGAAGACGCGGCGCCCTCCCAGCTACCCGTAGAGCCTCTCCGCCGCCCGAATGGTCGCCGGAGGAGCGATCCCGAAGCCCTCCGCCGTGCCTGTTGCCGCCGGCGTTGAGCCGCCGGCCTGTTTGGGCCATTTGACCGTGGTTTGACCTCCCCCTGTGTCACTGACATGCGGGACCAGCCCGCCTAATTAATCTAGGTTAGTTTAAATTAAAACGCTAACTAATCCAGTTAGTTAGGTTAGTCACTGACACGGAGGACCCACTGGTCAGTTTGACCTGGGCTGCCCGTTGACTCGCTTACGTCATGCTGACGTAGTGCTGACGCAGTAAATTCTTTTCTGGATTTATTTTTATATAGGAAATTCCAGAAAATGCCTAAAACTTCTAAAATTCATAGAAAATTAACCGTAACTCCAAATTAAATAATTTATATATGAAAAATTATCAGAAAAATTCAAGGAATCCATCTGTATCATTGTCATGCATGTTAGAACAACTTATAGGTGCTGTTTAGCACAAATCAACTAAATGGCATTTGAATAATCACATATGGAGTTTGAATTTGAATCTTATATTCAAACCAACTTCATTTAATCTGTTGCTAGTTGCATTAGCTCAAAACACATTCATATTGTCATGTCATGAGCATGCATCATATTG
>NW_021286657.1:0-3544 GCF_002162155.2 Triticum dicoccoides
CAGGTCATGAAGCAAAGATAAAAGACTTGTATGCACTAATGTATAACTCGAATTAACCACCACATGGCACTTATACATTTGTGCGTAAATCAAGCATCCGTCCACGACTTCAAATGAACCTTAACTGCCATAGTATCTAAAAAGCTTCAATATCATTGAAACAATATCTTCCATCACTTGAATTGCCCAAAGGTGAAAGCCATTCAGGATAAAAAGAAGTCTGGATCGATGAAATCATCACAATAATCCAGTTCACTTGGGAGATACCTGCAGTTTCAGAGAACAGTGAAGCAGTCAAATATAAATAACAAATCTCAAATTACTAAAACACCAATTTCACATGATAATCCAGTGAATATAGGTATATAAATGATACAAATAAACTAGAGAATGTATCTAAAAAAGAAATGGGCTCACCAGACCTGGGGCATCAATGTGGCAAATAGACCATTCATCATTTGTAGGAATGAAACTGAGGCAGAAAAATATGAATTGTGGTACGGGGAGATGCTAGAGAGAGCAGGTTCAGAAGCGGCACAAGTTCACCTGGGACTGAGACCTTTGATTTGGCGGCCATGGAGCAAAATCCCTAGGCGAGCAGGGTAGCCTTGCTCGATGCTATGAAGAAAAAGGCCCAAATCAGCTCACTTGATTCACTAAAAAGAAGAATCGAGATAAGATCAAAGAACACTAACCTGCAACAGCATCACAAGAAGCCTCGAAATGCAGAGGACGGCGACCTAGCTAGCAAGGGAGGCGTCGAATTGGTCATCTGCTTAGTGGTGGTGGCGGCCCGTGCTCCTCCTAGCCAGTTCCTCACCAGGTAAGCCATGACCTCGTTCGGCTCCATGACGGTGACATCCTGCAATCCAAGACGAAGCAGCGGTGAGAGAGAGAGAGAGAGAGAGATATATATGAACAACACCACACATGTCAGGAGCAAAATTCTTATGCAAACGACACAAACCAGATCTGGATGGAGATGAAGAAAACCATAAGAATAAGAGAAGGGGAGGAGGGATGCATGAGAGACGCTCATTCGCCATGGGCTAGACCACGGGTACCTCGAGGCCAAAGATTCTCTCTAAAATAAACCAACATCATTTATCAAGTATTTATTTAGAAAGATTTTCTCTAAAATAAGCCAACATCATTCATCAAGGCCACCCAGTTCGGCGGTAAAACCAGAGGAGAGAAAGAGGAAAAAAGGACACATATATTTATTATATTTATAATCTGTACATATACACTGAGAAGAAACAAGAGCTCCGAGTTGAGGTTCTTCTTCTCTGCACCCGCCTGCACGCACAGCAAATAAAATCATTATTTTCACTAAGATCTCACAAGGGAACATGAAAAACTATCAGGTACCAGCAAATAAATAAAAGAGATCTCCCTGACCAAGCACACACTCTCACTCTCTCCCATAACTTATAAGAAGCCAACCCAATAGTAGCCATGCAGTTGAAATTTTAGAACAACAAGCAAACACCATGATGATGCACACAATCAGGGAGGGAACCAAGCCTACCAAATCGAAACACACCGGGGATTGAGAGGGAGAGAGAGAGAAGGAGAAGAACAGGGGCAGGGGAGGAGACCTTGATACGGCGCAGCTGGACCAGGCGCGAAAGATGTGGACAACGCCGTCAGGATCAGCCCCATACATGGTTTAGACATTGAAATAATCCATGTTGGTCATGTGGCACAACAAGCCATAATCAATACACCACAAAGAAACCAACAACAAATTAGTTATAAGAGAAACCAACAACATACATCACTTGACTAAATACAAAATGCAAGAGCATAAAATCTACAGTAATAAGAGAAATAATCTGCAGTTGTCTGTGGCGGTTTTTGTTTTGGTTTACACAAGCAATAAAGAGCAATTAGAGATGACACTTCTTTCCCAGCCTTGATTGTTTGCTTCCTGTGCATGCCTTATAGTATTAAATATTAAATACATGGTTCATCAGGGGCATATAAATAGATGTGTTCATCAGGCATGTCCTAAATGAAACGGAGCAATATTGGATATAAACAACAAATATAAAAAAATACTCAGCTCCAATACAAACATTAACCAGCCTAAAGACGATGTTATTAGAAACAGGGCACTGTGGTTTCTACTGGTTCATCAACAAATTAAAACAAGCCATTCAACCGACAACTTGCTGTGAGCGAGTCTTTCTAGCATAACAATGTGCAACTTACTCTTAATCAGATGAAATCAAGGTCCAACAACAAACAATAAAAGATCAAGAACAACTTTTATGCAATAAAGATATGAGAGAGAAGAAATCTTTACATAAGACAGCTATAAACACTCGAGCATAAATAAGCAACACCGTTAAATACAAATAAAAGGGGTTAAGGGTTCATTGCATAGTGGGCTCAGATTTGCCTTTCCTCGATCATATAACCTATCCCCGTCATGTCTTATCACCAGATCAATCTGTTTATACAATGGAGCTGCCCTGGTTATCATTCAACAAGAATGACCATCCAAGGACAGATCAATAGGTATCACAGGATCAAGAAGGATTCTAGAGACAAGAGGGAGGATCCAACTTGATACCCACAGGTGCCTCGATTGCTCAAAAGCATACTTATTTCAGCCATGGTTAATCATCATTGCCCTAGCACAAACACCATTGATCAATTTAGCAAATCCAAGAGCATAGCTACAGGACCAGGGCACCCACATGTAACCCAGAGCATCGCATGAGCTCCTATGATAGCAACTAAACATGAACAGCAGCCTACAAACCCTAGAATAGCATGGATCCACTACTACAGAGCTCAATTAGGAACCGATGCATGAGTGGGGCATAGAGCAACAACCATACGAGCACCACATGAACATAGCCATGACCTTGTCCCATACAGTAGCCGAAGCAGAGGAGCAGGAGGAAGACGGAGCTCACCAAGGGTGGTTGTAGCCGAGGAGAGAGGCGGCTAGGTCATCTCCACGGGAGCGGGGACGCAATTTATACGCGCAAGCGTGAAATGACGAAAATGCCCACGGCGGGGCAGGCTATTTACGCGCGGTGGCACGAACGAGACAGTAACTATTCATTCCATAGTGGGCTCAGATTCGCCTTTCCTCGATCATATGGCCTACCCCGTCATCTCTTATCACCAGATCAATCTGTTTATACAGGGTAGCTACCCTGGTTATCACTCAACAAGAATGACCATCCAAGGGCAGAACAACAAGTATCACATGATCAAAAAGGATTCTAGAGACGAGAGGGAGGATCCAACTTGATACCCACCGATGCCTCAATTGCTCAAAGGCACACTTATTTCAGCCAATGTTAATCATCATCGCCCTAGCACTAACACCACCAGTCAATTTAGCAAATCCAGGAGATAGATATACGACATCCACATGTAAACCAAATCATCACAGGAGCTCCTATGATAGCAACCAAACATGAACAACATCCTGCAAACCCTAGAATAGCATGCATCCACAACTACAGAGCTCAGGTAGGGACCGATGCATGAGTAGGGCATAGAGCATCAACCAGACAAG
>NW_021286658.1:0-1189 GCF_002162155.2 Triticum dicoccoides
ATCCACAAGGAAGTCATAAATATACCAATAAGATATTTGCTTGAAAGCATAGCACTTGGCTAGATATGGTCTCATTGTATATAAATGAATTCCTACCACACAACTATCAAAGACATCACAACTAGCAACAAGAGATCATCGTAGAGATGCTTTGAGAAAGGAAACAAGCATCACAAGATGGAATGAATATCATGCCAAGATGCAACCTACACAAGGTTGAATGCAAGAAAGGAATGCATGAATAGATACTTGTTACCGAGATATCATTGGAAGGATGTAGAAGAAACCAGTTGAAGGTAATAGATAGTAGTTCATTGAGCATCCTAGCTTGACTCCAATAAGCACATGGTGACACCACCTTCCTTATGGGTGCGTCGAGCATCCAATGCATCTCCAATTGTTTCTAGAACAACAACACAAACAAAATGGTACCCAAACTCATTGGGACCAAAGAGTTAGAAACACCAATATACATAGGAAAAACTCCACATAAATATGTGCATATAGATATCAAAATGAATTTCATGCACATCTCATCCAAATTGAGACTTGGTGGAGTTTCCCTTATATATTGGGTTAAAGAAATAAAGCATGCCAAAGATACTACATGAAGTTAATATGCATGCTCAAAACTTTCAAGAACCGATACCAAATGACAAAGAAAAAAAACAAGTGAAGAAAAGATACCAAATGAATAAAACATCACTTGGAGGATATCCATAAAAGATAAATCAAGGAATGAGATATCCATTGATACACTCAAATAAAAGATATCAAACTCCCAAAAGAGAGGATGGTTCCAAACAAACCAAGCTCTCTACAAAGTTTCATGATGGCACAAAGTACTAAAACAAAAATGGCTTGCCTTCCAGCAACACACACTTGATAAGGATCGCAAGATGAGTGTTTTATAGAAAATAGGATAGCTCCCCCAAAACTAGTGCAATATAGAGAACTTGCATTGAAATACAAAATGCACAAGGTGGGATCACCACTTTCACTATATCTAAAAAACACTAGACAATATCAAGAAATAAACAAGATCCACAAGTGGTATGGAAGACAAAGGGAGTTGATACATTCCTTGGCAAGAGAAAAGGCAAATAAAAGCATAAGCCAATGTAAAGATGATCAATAATTTATACCACACATAAGTGAGTACCAATTGTCATAAGACAAGAAGTATTTG
>NW_021286659.1:0-1437 GCF_002162155.2 Triticum dicoccoides
CTCTCTTTTTTTTTCCGAAACCTACTCCGGCAAGGAAACACGAATCGGAATCTAGATGGATCTCGAAAACAACCCTAATAAGCAAGGAACTCGGATTGGTGGTGGATATATGGTGGTGGTATATGGCAGCGGTGGTGGTAGCGGTGGTAGTATATGGATATGGATCGGTGGTGGTATATGGACACGGATTGGTGGTGGTATATGGATACGGATTCGGAGCGGTGGTGGTAGATGGCAGGGGCGATGATGATGGTGCGGCGGCGGCGTGACAACTTATGACCAGAACTCGAAACTCTAAAAGACTAGACTCTAAGACCAGCAACTAGACCGACGATGCAACCGCAAATTCAACAAAGCAAAACCCTAAAAAGATTATGCAAAGGCTTAGATTGGTTCGGATATGATGAACTAACCCTAATTTTTTTTGTGTGGCTTTTTCGTGGACTGTAGGTATGAAGAACAGACTTGATCTAAACTACGAAAAACTGTAAAATCTCACCGAGCAACCTGGAAATCTGATACCACTTGATAGAGGCGGGGTGTCCCGATCTTTCGATGAGATGATAACTATCAATTTGGTGAAGATGACTTTGACGATCCGACTACAAACATGCACGACGTTGCGCCTTAGCAATCGCTAAACCAACTCCGAGAGGTTATTGACCACGCCGAAGCACAATCAACCTGACCACGAAGGTCTATTCCTGCAAGCAATCGAAGAACAAGCAAGAATATGATAAAGCAATCTGAATATTGCGAATATAGATGAAGTATTGATAAAGGTGGGGTTCTGTGACGCCTTTGTCTGGTCGTTGAACACAAACGAAGTACGCGAAGTTGCAGCTATGGCGAACTTTTAATCTAAACAAAACCCAAAGTCTAAACGATGCCCTAAGGGCTGTATATATGGAGGAAGAGGGGGGAATTTCGTGGCCCTTGGTGGAGGGGTCCGAAATCAACCCTATCTCTTGTTTCCCCACACATACAGACTCTAAAAATAGCCTATACTTATGTATTTCAAAATTACATGGGCCTGGCCCAATAATAAGGTGACGCAGCACCTAAAATAGCCTCGGGACGAAATTTATGAAGTGGCATCTTGTATATTTCGTCCAAGGCTTCATGCACCCATTATGGTGGCTTCAAAGTCCTGAAATCATCACTTGTAACTCCGTTCTTGTTTCCCTTGCGCATGCCATCATCTCCATGCTTGTTCTTGCTCCAATGTTCATCCTTCTCCAAGCTAGGCCCTTCATTTGTAAGCAAAACAAATGTATCCAATTTAGGCAGCATCATATTCTCATGAACATTAGAATCGTTACCAAGAAACGAAAGTACCTGGTAATTTAGTTGGCGTGCACGAGCTCTAGTAATTGGTCCAGTATGTATAGCAGCAGGGGCTGTGGGTGTAACAATTGTATTGATGTCCTCATCAGT
>NW_021286660.1:0-538 GCF_002162155.2 Triticum dicoccoides
AAAGCAAAGTACAATCGTCTTTGTAGTGGAGCTGCGAGGGGCAAGCATAAGGGACGAAGACGGGGGTAACATGTCGGATGTGATCATACCAGCACTAAAGCACCGGATCCCATCAGAACTCCGAAGTGGAAGTCCTCGTGTTGCATTCCTTTTTTAAATTTTTTTTGCACGGCGTGCAAAAGAAAACTCACGGCCGCGACATATATTTACCACGTTTTATTATTTTGCACGTTTGCGGTAAGTTTTAGCTCGTTGGTCATTATTCACGCGTGTAGCGGCGATCATACCAGCACTAAAGCACCGGATTCCATCAGAACTCCGAAGTTAAGCGTGCTTGGGCGAGAGTAGTACTAGGATGGGTGACCTCCTGGGAAGTCCTCGTGTTGCATTCCCTTTTTAAATTTTTTTTTGCACGGCGTGCAAAAGAAAATTCACGGCCGCGACATATATTTATCACGTTTTATTATTTTGCACATTTGCGTTAAGTTTTAGCTTGTTGGTCATTATTCACGCGTGTAGCGGCGGGCAAAGCAAAGTA
>NW_021286660.1:1179-1766 GCF_002162155.2 Triticum dicoccoides
ATTGCACGGCGTGCAAAAGAAAACTCACGGCCGCGACATATATTTACCACGTTTTATTATTTTGCACGTTTGCGGTAAGTTTTAGCTCGTTGGTCATTATTCACGCGTGTAGCGGCGGGCAAAGCAAAGTACAATCGTCTTTGTAGTGGAGCTGGGAGGGGCAAGCATAAGGGACGAAGACGGGGGTAACATGTCGGATGCGATCATACCAGCACTAAAGCATCGGATCCCATCAGAACTCCGAAGTTAAGCGTGCTTGGGCGAGAGTAGTATTAGGATGGGTGACCTACTAGGAAGTCCTCGTGTTGCATTCCCTTTTTAAATTTTTTTTGCACGGCGTGCAAAAGAAAACTCACGGCTGCGACTTGGGCGAGAGTAGTACCAGGACGGGTGACTTCCTGGGAAGTCCTCGTGTTGCATTCCCTTTTTAAATTTTTTTTGCACGGCGTGCAAAAGGAAACTCACGGCCGCGACATATATTTACCACGTTTTATTATTTTGCACATTTGCGGTAAGTTTTAGCTCGTTGGTCATTATTCACGCGTGTAGCGGCGGGCAAAGCAAAGTACAATCGTCTTTGTAGTGGA
>NW_021286660.1:2157-2909 GCF_002162155.2 Triticum dicoccoides
TTTTATTATTTTGCACGTTTGCGGTAAGTTTTAGCTCGTTGGTCATTATTCACGCGTGTAGCGGCGGGCAAATAAAAGTACAATCGTCTTTGTAGTGGAGCTGGGAGGGGCAAGCATAAGGGACGAAGACGGGGGTAACATGTCGGATGCGATCATACCAGCACCAAAGCACCGGATCCCATCAGAACTCTGAAGATAAGCGTGGTTGGGCAAGAGTATTACTAGGTTTTTAATTTTTTTTTTGCACGGCGTGCAAAAGAAAACTCACGGCCGCGACATATATTTACCATGTTTTATTATTTTGCACGTTTGCGGTAAGTTTTAGGAAGTCCTCGTGTTGCATTCCCTTTTTCAAATTTTTTTGCACGGCGTGCAAAAGAAAACTCATGGCCGCGACATATATTTACCACGTTTTATTTTTTTGCACGTTTGCGGTAAGTTTTAGCTCGTTGGTCATTATTCACGCATGTAGCAGCGGGCAAAGCAAAGTACAATCGTCTTTGTAGTGGAGCTGGGAGGGGCAAGCATAAGGGACGAAGACGGGGGTAACATGGCGGATGCGATCATAACAACACCAAAGCACCAGATTTCATCAGAACTCCGAAATTAAGCGTGCTTGGGCAAGAGTAGTACTAGGATGGGTGACCTCCTGGGAAGTCCTCGTGTTGCATTCCCTTTTTAAATATTTTTTTGCACGGCGTGCAAAAGAAAACTCACGGCCACGACATATATTTACCACGTTTTATTATTTT
>NW_021286660.1:3711-4340 GCF_002162155.2 Triticum dicoccoides
AGAGTAGTACTAGGATGGGTGACCTCCTGGGAAGTCCTCGTGTTGCATTCCTTTTTTAATTTTTTTTTCATGGCGTGCAAAAGAAAACTCACGGTCGCGACATATATTTACCACGTTTTATTATTTTGCACGTTTGCGGTAAGTTTTAACTCGTTGGTCATTATTCACGCGTGTAGCGGCGAGCAAAGCGAAGTACAATCGTCTTTGTAGTGGAGCTGGGAGGGGCAAGCATAAGCGACGAAGACGGGGGTAACATGTTTGCGGTAAGTTTTAACTCGTTGGTCATTATTCACGCGTGTAGCGGCGAGCAAAGCGAAGTACAATCGTCTTTGTAGTGGAGCTGGGAGGGGCAAGCATAAGGGACGAAGACGGGGGTAACATGTCGGATGCGATCATACCAGCACTAAAGCACCGGATCTCATCAGAACTCCGAAGTTAAGCGTGCTTGGGCGAGAGTAGTACTAGGATGGGTGCGTCCTGGGAAGTCTCGTGTTGCATTCCCTTTTTAAAATTTTTTTGCACGGCGTGCAAAAGAAAACTCACGGCCGCGACATATATTTACCACATTTTATTATTTTGCACGTTTGCGGTAAGTTTTAGCTCGTTGGTCATTATTCACGCGTATAGCG
>NW_021286660.1:5558-6145 GCF_002162155.2 Triticum dicoccoides
ATTGCACGGCGTGCAAAAGAAAACTCACGGCCGCGACATATATTTACCACGTTTTATTATTTTGCACGTTTGCGGTAAGTTTTAGCTCGTTGGTCATTATTCACGCGTGTAGCGGCGGGCAAAGCAAAGTACAATCGTCTTTGTAGTGGAGCTGGGAGGGGCAAGCATAAGGGACGAAGACGGGGGTAACATGTCGGATGCGATCATACCAGCACTAAAGCATCGGATCCCATCAGAACTCCGAAGTTAAGCGTGCTTGGGCGAGAGTAGTATTAGGATGGGTGACCTACTAGGAAGTCCTCGTGTTGCATTCCCTTTTTAAATTTTTTTTGCACGGCGTGCAAAAGAAAACTCACGGCTGCGACTTGGGCGAGAGTAGTACCAGGACGGGTGACTTCCTGGGAAGTCCTCGTGTTGCATTCCCTTTTTAAATTTTTTTTGCACGGCGTGCAAAAGGAAACTCACGGCCGCGACATATATTTACCACGTTTTATTATTTTGCACATTTGCGGTAAGTTTTAGCTCGTTGGTCATTATTCACGCGTGTAGCGGCGGGCAAAGCAAAGTACAATCGTCTTTGTAGTGGA
>NW_021286660.1:7387-8051 GCF_002162155.2 Triticum dicoccoides
TCATACCAGCACTAAAGCACTGGATCCCATCAGAACTTTGAAGTTAAGCGTGCTTGGGCGAGAGTAGTACTAGGATGGGTGACCTCCTGGGAAGTCCTCGTGTTGCATTCCCTTTTTAATTTTTTTTGCACGGCGTGCAATAGAAAACTCACGGCCGCGACATATATTTACCACGTTTTATTATTTTGCACGTTTGCGGTAAGTTTTAGCTCGTTGGTCATTATTCACGCGTGTAGCGGCAGGCAAAGCAAAGTACAATCGTCTTTGTAGTGGAGCTGGGAGGGGCTCATTGGTCATTATTCACGCGTGTAGTGGCAGGCAAAGCAAAGTACAATCGTCTTTGTAGTGGATCTGGGAGGGGCAAGCATAAGGGACGAAGACGGGGGTAACACGTCGGATGTGATCATACCAGCACTAAAGCACTGGATCCCATCAAAACTCCGAAGTTAAGCGTGCTTGGGCGAGAGTAGTACTACGATGGGTGACCTCCTGGGAAGTCCTCGTGTTGCATTCCTTTTTAAATATTTTTTTTGCATGGCGTGCAAAAGAAAACTCACGGCCGCGGCATATATTTACCACGTTTTATTATTTTGCACGTTTGCGGTAAGTTTTAGCTCGTTGGTCATTATTCACGCGTGTAGCGGCGGGCAAAGCAAAGTACAAT
>NW_021286660.1:8514-22551 GCF_002162155.2 Triticum dicoccoides
ACTAAAGCACCGGATCACATCAGAACTCCGAAGTAAAGCGTGCTTGGGCGAGAGTAGTACTAGGATGGGTGACCTCCTGGCGTGCAAAAGAAAACTCACGGCCGCGACATATATTTACCACGTTTTATTATTTTGCACGTTTGCGGTAAGTTTTAGCTCGTTTGGTCATTATTCACGCGTGTAGCGGCGGGCAAAGCAAAGTACAATCGTCTTTGTAGTGGAGCTGGGAGGGGCAAGCATAAGGGACGAAGACGGGGGTAACATGTCGAACTCCGAAATTAAGCGTGCTTGGGTGAGAGTAGTACTAGGATGGGTGACCTCCTGGGAAGTCCTCGTGTTGCATTCCCTTTTTAAATTTTTTTTTGCACGGCGTGCTAAAGAAAACTCACGTCTGCGACATATATTTACCACGTTTTATTATTTTGCATGTTTGCGGTAAGTTTTAGCTCGTTGTTCTTTATTCATGCGTGTAGCGGCGGACAAAGCAAAGTACAATCGTCTTTGTAGTGGAGCTGGGAGGGGCAAGCATATGGGACGAAGACGGGGGAAACATGTTGGGTGCGACCATACCAGCACTAAAGCACCGGATCACATCAGAACTCCGAAGTAAAGCGTGCTTGGGCGAGAGTAGTACTAGGATGGGTGACCTCTTGGGAAGTCCTCGTGTTGCATACCCTTTTTAAATTTCTTTTTTGCACGGCGTGCAAAAGAAAACTCACGGCCGCGACATATATTTACCACGTTTAATTATTTTGCACGTTTGCGGTAAGTTTTAGCTCGTTGTTCATTATTCAAGCGTGTAGCGGCGGGCAAAGCAAAGTACAATCATCTTTATAGTTGTCACACCCTAGCTAGTCATGCATTAGAGTGTTGCATCATGTTTACTTTTCATCAGAAACTTGAAATGGGGATGACAGAACCCCCAGTCCCCTCTGAAACCAACTAGGGTTACTAAAATAATTTTTCAATGAACCTGAAATGCCCTTCTAAAATGTCCATCATTTTAGCCTTGGTTCAGAACCTCTGACAAAAGTGGTGCACATTTTTCTAGGCCATCTTAGGGTTTTTGAATTAAATCATAGATATTTGAATTTGGGCATTTAAAATAATATAAAATATTTAAATGCTCAAATATCTCCAAACTAAAATGTTTCATGTTGGAAATATTCCAACTATGGACCAGGAGTAGTTTGGTGATTTTTGGAGTTGACTAGGTATTTTATTTAATTCAACAAAGTTGCAGAAATATTAAATAAAACAGAAAACAGAAAAGAGAGGGAAGACTTACCTGTGCGGCCCAGCCAGCTGGCCGGCCCAGCTAGCCAGCCCAGCACTGTAGCTCCCCGTCGTCTTCCTCCCCACGCCCCGAAGCTGCTACGTGCTCGCGCGCGCACGGCCGCGCGGCCACCTCCTGCTTGCCGACGCCCTCCTGGCCGCGTGGACGACGTCCGCAGCCCGTCCCGATCCCCCCTGCTCGCTCTCACTCTCCCCCGGCTTCTCCCTCGCTCTCTCCCTCTCACGGTCGAAGCACACCGTCGCCGCCGTTCGCCTTAGCCACTGTCTCCGGCCACCCCTCGCTCCCCCGAGTAGCTCAGAAGCTCCGCCACAACTCCCTCTTCCTCCCCACCGCTCCACGAGTCCCCGGAAGCCCTGCATCGCCGCCACGTCGCCGTTCCCCTCTTCGGGCTCCGATCACCGTCGCCGACGAATTCGCCGTCTCCAGCGCGTCCCCGAGCCCGCTTCGACGCCCACTGCAACCGCGGTGAGCCCCCGAGTCGTTTCCCCCTCTCCTTCCCCTCGTTCCCTCACCGTAGCTGCATCCCCACCACGGCCGAACCTCCGCCGTCGCCGAGCTCACCGTTGACGCAGCTCCGGTGACCATTTGGTCACCCCGGCGAGCCCGACACGTTCGCAAGAACCAGTAGAGCATCCCTAGCGCCTCACTCTGCTCGACTTCGAGCTCCAGCACCACTCCCGTGCACGACCGAACCCCGGCGGCCGCAGCCGAGCTCACCGCCGTCAACTCCGGCCACCCCGACCCCAACGGACTCCGCCAAGAGCCGCGGGCCGTCCTCAGCTTCACTCCGGTGGTCGCCGCGTTCCATTTGGTGGCCGAAACGACCAAAACCACTATCGCCGCCGCACTGTTGGTCGCCGCCGGCCAGAACTCCGGCGAGCTGACGTGGCCTAGTTGATTAACCACTAATCCACCACCTACTGACGCTGACAAGTGGGCCCCAGGGCTTAGTCAAAGCTAACCAGCCCGGGGTCAACGCGGGATTAGCCCCTGTGACACTGACGTGTGGACCCCACACGTCAGGTTTGACCCGAGCCAGCCCTGTTGACCTGCTGATGTCACTGTGATGTCAGGCTGACGCAGTAATTGAATTTCTGGATTTAAATTAAATCAGGAAATTCCAGAATATTATTTAAACTTCAAAAACTCATAACTTTTATTCTGTAACTCCAAATTGGACAAATAATATATGAAAAATGATCAGAAAAATCCAATCTATCCATCTGTACTATTTTCATGCATGATCAAACAAGTTAACTTGATGTTTTAATCAGAACAAGAAAAGGCACTTTAAAAGGCCATATTTGAATTTGGAATTTGAATCTTTGATTCAAATTTGCTCAAACACATCTGGTTTTAGTTGCATTAGCCCAACACACTCATATTGCCATGTTTCATGCATGCATCATATTGTTGCACATTGTTTGGTGATGCCTGTGTATCGTTACCCTTTGCGACAGGATCTGTCCCCGAGGAGTACCGTGATTACCCTAACGAAGAATCGTATCCGTGCAACGAACCATCAGGCAAGCAACCAACCATTTGATCATATCGATACAATCCCATGTTCTCGCTCCTGCTCTCTTTTACTGCATTAAGACAACGCGATTCAAACTGCTGTGTGCTACGGTAGTTGAACCCATTTCCTCTGCATGACCTGTCATTGCCACAGTAACTAGATGAAACCCACTAGCATGTGTAGGAGTTGATTGAGCCATATGTATGTGTTGTTCCTACCTTGCTATGCCTGCTATGCTTAGAGTTGTGTCAGGTCTGGTTCATCTGGGAGATGGGCTAGAGTGAAATGATTATGTCGGTAATGAGAGTGGTGTGGTGAACACGATTTGGTAAAGGTATCGATGAGAGGCCATGTAGGAGTACATGGTGGGTTGTTTCATTGAAGCCGACCCTAAGCACTGAGATCTGTATGTGTGATTTAAGAACCAGCTACTACCATGCATTGGGCCCGAAACCAATGGACCCTCTCGACTTCTTATTCACCCTAGCTCTCCGTCCAGGAGTTGCAAGTAGTTTCTGGTGTTTGTAGCCTACTGGAGGCCGTGGACAGCGCTGACCGTAGGGGTGGGCTGTGATGCGGTAGGTACGTGGCTGGGTGTACCGAATACCCGTTAGGTATCTCGGGAACCCTGTTCACATCGTTCGGGGCCGTATGGGAAACCTCGGCCGGACTCCCTGCGGATGGAACCTGAATAGGCGATAAACCTGGACTGGAGCCTTAGGTGATTAGGTAGGTCGTGGCCGACACCCACGTTGGGCTTCCGCTTGAAGGTTGCCGAGTACATGTCGTGTAAACGACGGTAAGTGGTGAGAGCGTGTATGAAGAAGTACACCCCTGCAGGGTAAACATGATCTATTCGAATAGCCGCGTCCGCGGTAAAGGACTACTTGGTTGCCTATACAGTTCATAGACAAGTAAATGGAAACTACTAAAAGCCTCAAGATAAGTGTGAGTGCCGAGGATGGCTCTTCCGTAGGAAGACGGAGGTGGATCCTCGGTAGTGTATTGAAGTGGTGAGTAGTGGACTCGTGTGCGCAAAACTATTTCAAATTGGAGTATCGTAGGATAGTCTAGCCAAGAGTCAAAGCTGGCTTGCTGCAATAACTCCACCAACCCTTCTTGATACTATGCATGTTTGTAGGATCTGATGTAAGTCTTGCTGAGTACCTTTGTACTCATGTTGCTATAATCTACATTTTTACAGAAGACGCTGCAACCCCTTCTGATGGGTTCTATGTAGACGTTGACATCAACGAGTAGGCTAAAGACCCAGGTGGTGACCCTGAGCTTGTGAAGGACCACGTAGTATAGCCAGGCTTTCCAAAGCCTCTTTTATTTTACTAGTTGTCTGTACTCAGACAAGTTACTTCCGCTGTTGGCTTGTATGATTGTATGACTTGTATGTTGGGTCGTGAGACCCGTACCTTTGTGTGTATGCTATGTATGGCTCCCTGAGCCTTAAATAAAGTACTTGTGTCGTAGAGTCATGTTGTGATGCTTCGTTGTATTTGCACATATCGAGCATATTGTGTGTATGATTGAAATGCTTGGTATGTGTGGGATCTGACTATCTAGTTGTTTATCTTTAGTAGCCTCTCTTACCGGGAAATGTCTCCTAGTGTTACCGCTGAGCCATGGTAGCTTGCTACTGCTCTGGAACACTTAGGCTGGCCGGCATGTGTCCTTCTTCGTTCCTGTGTCTGTCCCTTCGGGGAAATGTCACGCTTTGAGTACCGGAGTCCTGTTAGCCCGCTACAGCCCGGTTTACCGGAGTCCTGCTAGCCCAGTGCTACAGCCCGGACCCACTTGCTGATGACCGACACATTCGAAGCCGGGTCATGGATGCCTGTCCCTGTAAGTCTGTGCCACTTTGGGTTTACGACTAGTCATGTCAGCCCGGGCTCTTTATCATATGGATGCTAGCGACACTATCATATACGTGAGCCAAAAGGCGCAAACGGTCCCGGGAAAAAGGTAAGACGACACCCGTGGGGATACCGTGCGTGAGGCCGCAAAGTGATATGAGGTGTTACCAGCTAGATCGATGTGGCATCGAGTCGGGGTCCTGACAGCGTTGGCATCAGAGCCGGACTGCCTGTAGGTTCTCCAAGCCAAACTGGTCGATGTTGAGTCTAGAAATTCTTTAGTTATATGTAGGGGAATTGTTTGTGGGATGGAACGTAAGGCTCTTTTTACTCCTTATACCTTATGACATTCTGATCTGAGTCAGTCCATTCTTCCACCGGGGGTTAAGGAATTAGGATCTGTTCTCTCTATCAGGATCACGTGTTACTAATCAGTAGTACCTTATAAGTTTGATGGTTATCAGCCTAGTTCAGTTCTACTACCACATTATGTTGTTAGAATGGAT
This sequence comes from Triticum dicoccoides, assembly GCF_002162155.2. Taxonomy (NCBI): domain Eukaryota; kingdom Viridiplantae; phylum Streptophyta; class Magnoliopsida; order Poales; family Poaceae; genus Triticum; species Triticum dicoccoides. The sequence goes on from NW_021286660.1 coordinate 13,702, forward strand.
TCAGAACTTGATATGATGATGTTGAGTGTGTATGAAATCCTTTGTCAAATGTCTCAATATCCTTTTTGAGCATTTACAGCTGTTATGCTGCCGAAATTTTGCTAGAAATTCTAATGCCTTTGCATTATAATTGTGCTTTCAGATGGCCACTCGCGACCTCAATCAAGTGGTTCGCCTGACCCGATGCCTAGATGTACCCGGCCATACTGCCAAGTTGGTTAGGGTAATGACTGAGGCTGGATACCCCTGGTATCCTGAGTACACGGTCGAAGAGCAATTCCGAGACTTTAATCAAAGCTAGTATCTCTGCACTGTCAGGATATTTCCATCTTATCCTGGATCCACTGAGCCTCTTCACTGCTCCTATGGACTCGGGGTTACTATTGAGATGGCTGTGCAGGATGCCGCCTACTCTATGATGACCATTATGCGAGTCAGATCTGGGTTATTTCGGGACTCTGATTTCCGTTATATGCCAGGATCACTTCCGGGAGCACAAGGGTATCTCCAGGCTATCTACGCTGACTCCACTCAGGAGGATTCACGGACTCGCACCACTGCTGAAATGCTCGAGGATAAGGACCGTGAAAATCGGGCCTTAAGGTTAGAGCTCTTCAATACCCGTGCTGACCACTGGGCCACTTTGACTCGGTTCGCACCGGCGGTGCAAGCTGGATATTCAGATATGCGCGATCTCTATCCTGTGAGATCTGCTCTGCCAGACGTGATGGTGTGGCGTGATGTAGGAGGCATCACCCCACCTCGCGGTCCCCGTAGGCCACCGTTTGTTGGTCCAAGGCCTCATCCTAGCCCCTATGGTCCACAAGCTCCGCGAGATCGTCTGTTTCCGGATGAACATGTTGAGCTTCCAGGCTATGGAGGTGACTTTTATGAGGACTACTACGGATCGGTCTGAGTTAGTAGTAGTATCACTAGTTCGCACTAGCTGTGTTGTCTATCGTCCTGCGTGACTCGTGGGATATGACCTAGTTTGTACTCCTTCCGGAGATGTAGAAAAATAATGTATAAGAGCTTGAGATGCCTCCGATGAGATGTAATCCTCTTTTCACCGTATTAGTACTTTGCTTGGTCTTGTACTAAACCTGTATGGTGTGTATGACAATGGAATAAAGAAGCAGTTTCTGTATCTACCATGTCATACGGATGATCATCTTGCATTCCGAGTTATTCCTTACATTATGTACCCTATGTCGGAATTTTACCATCCTGACTAAATCATTGTCTTGTTTACCTAGGATGGTCAACACGCGCGCTAACCCTGCTTCCCAAGAGCAGGCCGAAGGCAGTGAAGCCAGAAATGAAACTCTGCCTCATCCTCCTTCACTAGCCGAGGTGATGATGGAAGCTGAGAGAAACAAGCGGGAGACAAACCGTTTGCTGGAGCGTATTGAACAGAATACAGCACACCATCAGAGGGCTAACGTGGTGTCACTCAGTGATTTTATCAAATTGCATCCACCCACGTTCCACCACTCCGTCGAGCCTCTCGACGCTGATGACTGGCTTCGCAGTATCTCTCACAAATTGCGTTCTGCGCTGGTAGCGGAGGCTGACAAGGTCACCTTTGCTGCATATCATCTTGAAGGCCCCGCCAGTCTATGGTGGGAGAATTATGGAGCTATGCGCCCAGCAGGCCATGTCACAACTTGGGCTGAATTCAGCGACGCTTTCCGTGAGCATCACATTCCGGAGGGTCTCATGGACCGTAAGCATGAAGAATTTTGCAATTTCACCCAAGGCCGACTTTCTGTGGATGTCTATAGCAGGGAGTTTGGTAATCTTGCACGATATGCAACCGAGGAAGTTTCTACTGACGCCAAGAAGCAAGCAAGGTTCCGTAAGGGCCTTAGTCCTGAGCTTCGCCGCGACCTCCGTCTGCATGAGTGCACATCTTTTTCGAAACTTGTCAACAAAGCCATCAGTGCTGAAACTGGTCAGACTGACTATGACGCAACACGCAAGCATGGACGTGACACGGGTTCCTCATCCGGTGCTGGTCCTCAGAAGCGCCGCGTGTGGGTACCCAACACCGCCCTGCCACCCAGGTTCACACCGAGGCCATCCTTCCAGGCGCCTCGCCCTGCTCAACAGTCTGCTCCAGCTAAGCCCTATGGGGGTCCAACCAATAATGCTCCTCCACGTACCAGTTCCGTGACTTGTTTCAAGTGTGGGGAATCTGGTCACTATATGCGTGAGTGTCCCCAGACCAACCCCAATCAATCTGCTAAAGCTGTTGGCCGTGGCAAGCCGACAGGAAAAGTGTTCCATGCTAAACCGGTCACCGCTTCACGTGGCCATGTCAACTGTGTCTCTGCCGAAGAAGCTCAAGAAGATCCCAACGTCGTTCTCGGTACGCTTCTTGTTAATTGCCACCCGGCATCTGTTCTTTTCGATACAGGAGCCTCTCATTCTTTTATATCTGAAAATTATGCTCGTTTGCATAACGTTGCATTCTGTGACTTGCCATCCTCTATGGTAATTCAAACTCCGGGATCCAAATGGCAAACTTCTAGAGTAAGCCATGGAAATGAAATCCAAGTCGACAGACTTGTTTTCCTCGCATCTTTGATAGCCCTTAAATCTTCAGATATTAATATCATTTTGGGTATGGACTGGATGTCAGCTCATCAAGCCAAAATTGATTGCTTCTCTAGGACTGTTCAACTCACCCATCCTTCGGGGAAGATAGTCAATGTCTTGACCCGAATAGCCAAGCGACAATTATATTCTCTTAACGCCAGCCCTTTGCCAGACCTTGAGGACGTTCCGGTAGTCCGTGACTTCCCGGATGTCTTTCCAGAGGAATTGCCAGGTGTTCCACCTGACAGGGATGTTGAGTTTGTAATAGACCTCATTCCAGGAACCGTTCCGATTGCTAGAAGACCTTATAAGATGGCACCCCTAGAACTAGCCGAGCTTAAGAAACAACTCGATGAGTCCTTGAAAAAGGGTTTCATCCGACCTAGCTCTTCTCCGTGGGCTTGCCCCGTCCTATTCGTCAAGAAGAAGGATGGTACGGACCAGATGGTTGTAGATTACCGACCTGTCAACTTGGTCACAATCAAGAACAAATATCCGCTTCCCAGGATCAACGACCTGTACGATCAGCTCGCTGGATCCTCAGTCTTCTCCAAGATGGATTTGAGGTTGGGCTACCATCAAATCAAAATCAGAAACGGGGACATCCCTAAAACGGCCTTTGTTACTCGTTACGGCCAATACGAGTACACCGTCATGTCCTTCGGTTTAACCAACGCTCCAGCCACCTTTTCTCGGTTAATGAACTCAATCTTCATGGAGTATTTGGATAAATTCGTCGTGGTTTACCTCGATGATATACTCATCTACTCCAAGAACGAGGAAGAACATGCCGAACATCTAAGGCTAGTGTTGCAGAAACTTCGAGAGCATCGCCTTTATGCCAAATTTTCTAAATGTGAATTCTGGTTGTCAGAAGTGACCTATCTGGGTCATGTAATATCTGGTAAAGGTATTGCTGTTAACCCTGAGCGAGTTCAAGCCATTCTTAATTGGACTCCACCTGAATCGGTCAAGCAAGTTCGGAGTTTTCTGGGCTTAGCGAGCTATTGTCGTCGCTTTGTCGAGAACTTCTCCAAAGTTGCCAAACCTCTAACCGAACTCCTCAAGAAAGATAAGAAGTTCGAGTGGACTCCACAATGTGAGCACAGCTTTCAGGAACTGAAAAGACGCCTGACTTCTGCTCCCGTACTGGTACCGCCAGACTTCTCTAAGGACTTTGTTATCTACTGCGACGCTTCGCGACAAGGACTAGGTTGCATTCTCATGCAAGATCGACACGTAATTGCCTACGCTTCACGGCAATTGCACCCACATGAGGAGAATTATCCTACTCATGATCTAGAACTTGCAGCCGTAGTCTATGCACTTAAGACCTGGCGACATTACCTTCTCGGTAATCGTTGCGAAATATTCACTGATCACCAAAGTCTGAAGTATATTTTCACCCACCCGGATTTGAATCTCAGGCAGAGACGTTGGGTTGAATTGATCACAGACTTCGACTTAGGAATAACCTACACCCCAGGGAAAGCCAACGTCATGGCTGATGCGCTAAGTCGTAAATCTTATTGTAACAACCTGATGTTACAACAAAGTCAACCGCTTCTCCATGAGGAATTCCGGAAGCTTAACCTTCACATTGTTCCTCAAGGATTTCTCTCCACCTTGGTGGCGAAACCTACTCTTACGGATCAAATCATTGCTGCCCAGAAGCGAGATAAGGGAATAGCTAAGATCAAGGAGAACATTGCTAGCGGAGGTGCTAGTTGTTTCTCCACAAATGATCATGGTGTTGTGTACTTTGAGAACCGTCTAGTGGTTCCCAAGAACCAGCATCTACGGCAGTTGATCCTTAAGGAGGCTCATGAATCTCCTCTCACTATTCATCCCGGTAGTACTAAGATGTATCAGGACCTACGCCAGAGGTTCTGGTGGACTAGGATGAAGAGAGAAATTGCTCAGTATATTGCTAACTGCGACGTCTGTCGTCGTGTAAAAGCAGAGCACCAACGGCCTGCTGGCACCCTTCAACCCTTAGCTATTCCTGAATGGAAATGGGATAAAATTGGTATGGATTTCATTACCGGTTTTCCCAGGACTAAGAGAGGGAATAATGCTATCTTTGTCGTGGTCGATCGTCTTTCCAAAGTAGCCCATTTCCTACCTGTTCGAGAGAGTATAACCGCTAGTCAGCTGGCAGACTTATACATCTCCCGAATAGTGTCTCTCCATGGTGTTCCTTTGGAAATTAACTCGGATCGAGGAAGTCTTTTCACCTCTCCATTTTGGGAAAGTTTCCAAAATGCTATGGGAACTCGTCTCTCCTTTAGCACCGCTTTCCACCCTCAGTCGAGTGGTCAAGTGGAACGCGTCAACCAAATTCTAGAAGACATGCTCCGAGCCTCTGTTATCTCGTTCGGAATGGACTGGGAGAAGTGCCTTCCATTTGCCGAATTCGCTTACAACAACAGCTATCAATCTAGCTTGGGTAAAGCCCCTTTTGAAGTTCTCTATGGACGACGATGTCGAACACCCCTTAACTGGTCAGAGACCGGGGAAAGACAATTCTTTGGCCCGGATATGATTCAGGAAGCAGAAGAACAAGTTCGTATCGTTCGTGAAAAGTTGAAAACAGCCCAATCCCGTCAAAAGAGTCAATATGACCGAAAACATAAGGCTATGACTTTCGAGGTTGACGAGAAGGCTTATCTTCGGGTCACCCCTCTGAAGGGAACCCATCGCTTCGGTATCAAAGGCAAATTGGCTCCTCGTTACATTGGACCTTTTCGCATTCTTGCCAAACGAGGAGAAGTTGCCTACCAATTGGAACTACCTCCGCACCTCTCCAGAGTTCACGATGTCTTCCACGTTTCTCAACTCAGGCGTTGCTTCTCGGATCCTATCCGTGAAGTGGACCACGAAACGCTTGATCTCCAAGATAATCTTACATATCGAGAGTACCCCATTCGTATCCTCGATCAAGCCGAACGTACCACGCGACGTCATAATATCAAGTTTCTCAAGGTTCAATGGTCGCACCATTCTGAAGATGAAGCAACTTGGGAAAGGGAGGATCGTCTTCGACTTGAATATCCCGCCTTCTTCTCGGAGGAACCCAAATCTCGGGACGAGATTCTTTTGAGTGGGGGTGAGTTGTCACACCCTAGCTAGTCATGCATTAGAGTGTTGCATCATGTTTACTTTTCATCAGAAACTTGAAATGGGGATGACAGAACCCCCAGTCCCCTCTGAAACCAACTAGGGTTACTAAAATAATTTTTCAATGAACCTGAAATGCCCTTCTAAAATGTCCATCATTTTAGCCTTGGTTCAGAACCTCTGACAAAAGTGGTGCACATTTTTCTAGGCCATCTTAGGGTTTTTGAATTAAATCATAGATATTTGAATTTGGGCATTTAAAATAATATAAAATATTTAAATGCTCAAATATCTCCAAACTAAAATGTTTCATGTTGGAAATATTCCAACTATGGACCAGGAGTAGTTTGGTGATTTTTGGAGTTGACTAGGTATTTTATTTAATTCAACAAAGTTGCAGAAATATTAAATAAAACAGAAAACAGAAAAGAGAGGGAAGACTTACCTGTGCGGCCCAGCCAGCTGGCCGGCCCAGCTAGCCAGCCCAGCACTGTAGCTCCCCGTCGTCTTCCTCCCCACGCCCCGAAGCTGCTACGTGCTCGCGCGCGCACGGCCGCGCGGCCACCTCCTGCTTGCCGACGCCCTCCTGGCCGCGTGGACGACGTCCGCAGCCCGTCCCGATCCCCCCTGCTCGCTCTCACTCTCCCCCGGCTTCTCCCTCGCTCTCTCCCTCTCACGGTCGAAGCACACCGTCGCCGCCGTTCGCCTTAGCCACTGTCTCCGGCCACCCCTCGCTCCCCCGAGTAGCTCAGAAGCTCCGCCACAACTCCCTCTTCCTCCCCACCGCTCCACGAGTCCCCGGAAGCCCTGCATCGCCGCCACGTCGCCGTTCCCCTCTTCGGGCTCCGATCACCGTCGCCGACGAATTCGCCGTCTCCAGCGCGTCCCCGAGCCCGCTTCGACGCCCACTGCAACCGCGGTGAGCCCCCGAGTCGTTTCCCCCTCTCCTTCCCCTCGTTCCCTCACCGTAGCTGCATCCCCACCACGGCCGAACCTCCGCCGTCGCCGAGCTCACCGTTGACGCAGCTCCGGTGACCATTTGGTCACCCCGGCGAGCCCGACACGTTCGCAAGAACCAGTAGAGCATCCCTAGCGCCTCACTCTGCTCGACTTCGAGCTCCAGCACCACTCCCGTGCACGACCGAACCCCGGCGGCCGCAGCCGAGCTCACCGCCGTCAACTCCGGCCACCCCGACCCCAACGGACTCCGCCAAGAGCCGCGGGCCGTCCTCAGCTTCACTCCGGTGGTCGCCGCGTTCCATTTGGTGGCCGAAACGACCAAAACCACTATCGCCGCCGCACTGTTGGTCGCCGCCGGCCAGAACTCCGGCGAGCTGACGTGGCCTAGTTGATTAACCACTAATCCACCACCTACTGACGCTGACAAGTGGGCCCCAGGGCTTAGTCAAAGCTAACCAGCCCGGGGTCAACGCGGGATTAGCCCCTGTGACACTGACGTGTGGACCCCACATGTCAGGTTTGACCCGAGCCAGCCCTGTTGACCTGCTGATGTCACTGTGATGTCAGGCTGACGCAGTAATTGAATTTCTGGATTTAAATTAAATCAAGAAATTCCAGAATATTATTTAAACTTCAAAAACTCATAACTTTTATTCTGTAACTCCAAATTGGACAAATAATATATGAAAAATGATCAGAAAAATCCAATCTATCCATCTGTACTATTTTCATGCATGATCAAACAAGTTAACTTGATGTTTTAATCAGAACAAGAAAAGGCACTTTAAAAGGCCATATTTGAATTTGGAATTTGAATCTTTGATTCAAATTTGCTCAAACACATCTGGTTTTAGTTGCATTAGCCCAACACACTCATATTGCCATGTTTCATGCATGCATCATATTGTTGCACATTGTTTGGTGATGCCTGTGTATCGTTACCCTTTGCGACAGGATCTGTCCCCGAGGAGTACCGTGATTACCCTAACGAAGAATCGTATCCGTGCAACGAACCATCAGGCAAGCAACCAACCATTTGATCATATCGATACAATCCCATGTTCTCGCTCCTGCTCTCTTTTACTGCATTAAGACAATGCGATTCAAACTGCTGTGTGCTACGGTAGTTGAACCCATTTCCTCTGCATGACCTGTCATTGCCACAGTAACTAGATGAAACCCACTAGCATGTGTAGGAGTTGATTGAGCCATATGTATGTGTTGTTCCTACCTTGCTATGCCTGCTATGCTTAGAGTCGTGTCAGGTCTGGCTCATCTGGGTGATGGGCTAGAGTGAAATGTTAATGCCGGTAATGAGAGTGGTGTGGTGAACACGATTTGGTAAAGGTATCGATGAGAGGCCATGTAGGAGTACATGGTGGGTTGTTTCATTGAAGCCGACCTTAAGCACTGAGATCTGTATGTGTGATTTAAGAATCAGCTACTACCATGCATTGGGCCCTGAAATATGACCCCGCTCGACTTCTTATTCACCCTAGCTCTCTATCCAGGAGTTGCAAGTAGTTTCTGGTGTTTGTAGCCTACTGGAGGCCGTGGACAGCGCTGACCGTAAGGGTGGGCTGTGATGCGGTAGGTACGTGGCACGGTGTACCGAATACCCGTTAGGTATCTCGGGAACCCTGTTCACATCGTTCGGGGCCGTATGGGAAACCTCGGCCGGACTCCATGCGGATGGAACCTGAATAGGCGATAAACCTGGACTAGAGGCTTAAGTGTTTAGGTAGGTCGTGGTCTACACCCACGTCGGCTTTCGCTTGAAGTCTGCCGAGCACATGTCGTGTGCAGACGCTAAGTGGTGGAAACATGTATGAAGAAGTACACCCCTGCAGGGTTAACATGATCTATTCGAATAGCCGCGTCCGCGGTAAAGGACTACTTGGTTGCCTATACAGTTCATAGACAAGTAAATGGAAACTACTAAAAGCCTCAAGATAAGTGTGAGTGCCGAGGATGGCTCTTCCGTAGGAAGACGGAGGTGGATCCTCGGTAGTGTATTGAAGTGGTGAATAGTGGACTCGTGTGCGTAAAACTATTTCAAACTGGAGTATCGTAGGATAGTCTAGCCAAGAGTCAAAGCTGGCTTGCTGCAATAACTCCACCAACCCTTCTTGATACTATGCATGTATGTAGGATCTGATGTAAGTCTTG
>NW_021286661.1:0-1372 GCF_002162155.2 Triticum dicoccoides
ATCACCAGGACCCTCATCGATGGCGGTGCTAGCCTCAACATGCTCTCAGTGGAGGCCTTCAGCCTCCTCCACGTGCCACTAGAGCGGCTTCAGCCCAGTAGGCCTTTCTCGGGCGTCAGAGTCGGTTCCACCGCCTCCTTGGGACATATTCGCCTCCCGGTGACCTTCGGCACCTACGATAACTTCCGCACAGAGCAGATCGACTTCGACATCGCCCCCATCGGCCTCCCCTACAACGCCATCCTCGGCTACCCGACCCTCGAGCCCAGTTCATGGCAGCAACTCACCCAGCGTACAACCTCATGAAGATGCCCGGGAGTAGCGGCGTCCTTACCATGTCAAGAGACACAAGGGATGCACTGCAGGCGCTCAATCTCGCTTTCAAGACGGCCACGGTGGCGTAGCCCGCCAGTACTAACGCCCTTGAGCCTAAGGGGGCTGCGCCGGCCAAGAAGAAGCAGTTATTCACCCAAGACAAGGCGAAAACCAAGCAGGTACCGGTCGACGAGGACGGATCCACTGACGCCACCTTCACCATAGGTGCCAACCTTGAACCCGAGCAGGAGGAGGCCTTGGTGAAGTTCCTGCGTGCAAACAAGAAGGTGTTCGCATGGGAACTTGATCAGCTAGCAGGGGTCCCGAGGGGTGTGATTGAGCATCACCTCAACGTGTGCCCCAACGTGCGCCCCGTAAAGCAGAAGGCGAGGCGGCAATCCACTGAGAAACAAGTTTTCATCGTCCAAGAGACCCGCAAGCTGGAGGCAGAAGGGGTTATTCGCGAGGTCCGCTACCCAGATTGGTTGGCTAACCCGGCCGTCGTGCCGAAGAAGGGAGGAAAGGAAAGCATGTGTGTCGACTTCACCAACCTCAACAAAGCCTGCCCGCAGGATCCATTTCCGCTCCCCCGCATCGACCAGATCGTCGACTCCATCGCTGAGTGTGACCTGTTGTGCTTCCTGGATGCCTTCTTGGGCTATCACCAGATCAAGATGGCAGTAGAAGACGTGGAAAAAATGGCTTTCCTGACCCCGTGTGGAGTGTACTGCTATACATGCATGTCATTTGGGTTGCTCAACGCAGGCGCGACCTTTCAGCGGTTGATGCATATCGCCTTGGGCCGGCAGCTCGGGAGGAACACTGAAGCTTACGTCGATGACATTGTGGTGAAGTCTTGGGCGGCAAGAACCCTGATACAGGACTTGGAAGAAACCTTTGCGAGCCTCAATGAAGTGAACCTGCGGCTCAACCTGGAGAAGTGCGTGTTTGGAGTCCCCTCGGGCAAGCTCATGGGTTTCCTCGTGTCCCACAGGGGCATCGAGGCCAACCCAGAGAAGGTCAAGGCAGTCGAAGACATGAGCCCACCGAAGACCCT
>NW_021286662.1:0-947 GCF_002162155.2 Triticum dicoccoides
GAACTCCTCGTGACGTCCGGGATCTCATCCGGGACTCCGAACAACATTCGGTAACCACATACAAACTTCCTTTATAACCCTAGCGTCATCGAACCTTAAGTGTGTAGACCCTACGGGTTCGGGAGACATGTAGACATGACCGAGACGTTCTCCGGTCAATAACCAACAGCGGGATCTGGATACCCATGATGGCTCCCACATGTTCCACGATGATCTCATCGGATGAACCACGATGTCAAGGACTTAATCAATCCCGTATTCAATTCCCTTTGTCTATCGGTATGTTACTTGCCCGAGATTCGATCGTCGGTATCCAATACCTTGTTCAATCTCGTTATCGGCAAGTCACTTTACTCGTTCCGTAACACATCATCCCGTGATCAACTCCTTGGTCACATTGCGCATATGATGATGTCCTACCGAGTGGGCCCAGAGATACCTCTCCGTTTACATGGAGTGACAAATCCCAGTCTCGATCCGCATAAAACAATAGATACTTTCAGAGATACCTGTAGTGCACCTTTATAGTCACCCAGTTACGTTGTGACATTTGATACACCCAAAGCACTCCTACGGTATCCAGGAGTTACACGCTCTCATGGTCAAAGGAAGAGATACTTGACATTGGCAAAGCTCTAGCAAACGAACTACACGATCTTTGTGCTATGCTTAGGATTGGGTCTTGTCCATCACATCATTCTCCTAATGATGTGATCCCGTTATCAACGACATCCAATGTCCATAGCCAGGAAACCATGACTATCTGTTGATCACAATGAGCTAGTCAACTAGAGGCTCACTAGGGACATATTGTGGTCTATGTATTCACACGTGTATTACGATTTCCGGATAATACAGTTATAGCATGAATAAAAGACAATTATCATGAACAAGGAAATATAATAATAATACTTTTATTATTGCCTCTAGGGCATATTTCCAACAAA
>NW_021286663.1:0-1170 GCF_002162155.2 Triticum dicoccoides
AGTTGAATCAAGTGATTATTATACCCAGACATTTTGAGTATATGCTCACTGACAGAACTGTTCTCCTCCATCTTGCAGCTGTAGAACTTATTGGAGACTTCATATCTCTCAATCCGGGCATTTGCTTGAAATATTAACTTCAACTCCTGGAACATCTCATATGCCCCATGACGTTCAAAACGTCGTTGAAGACCCGGTTCTAAGCCGTAAAGCATGGCACACTGAACTATAGAGTAGTCATCAGCTTTGCTCTGCCAGACGTTCTTAACGTCGTCAGTTGCATCAGCAGCAGGCCTGGCACCCAGCGGTGCTTCCAGGACGTAACTCTTCTGTGCAGCAATGAGGATAATCCTCAGGTTACGGACCCAGTCCGTGTAATTGCTACCATCATCTTTCAATTTTGTTTTCTCAAGGAACGCATTAAAATTCAACGGAACAACAGCACGAGCCATCTATCTACAAACAAATATAGACAAGCAAAATACTATCAGGTACTAAGTTCATGATAAATTTAAGTTCAATTAATCATATTACTAAAGAACTCCCACTTAGACAGACATCTCTCTAGTCATCTAAGTGATTACGTGATCCAAATCAACTAAACCATGTCCGATCATCACGTGAGATGGAGTAGTTTCAATGGTGAACATCTCTATGTTGATCATATCTACTATATGATTCACGCTCGACCTTTCGGTCCCCGTGTTCCGAGGCCATATCTGTATATGCTAGGCTCGTCAAGTATAACCTGAGTATTCCGCGTGTGCAACTGTTTTGCACCCGTTGTATTTGAACATAGAGCCTATCACACCCGATCATCACGTGGTGTCTCAGCACGAAGAACTTTCGCAACGGTGCATACTCAGGGAGAACACTTCTTGATAATTAGTGAGAGATCATCTTAAAATGCTACCGTCAATCAAAGCAAGATAAGATGCATAAAGGATAAACATCACATGCAATCAATATAAGTGATATGATATGGCCATCATCATCTTGTGCTTGTGATCTCCATCTTCGAAGCACCGTCGTGATCACCATCGTCACTGGCGCGACACCTTGATCTCCATCGTAGCATCGTTGTCGTTACGCCATCTATTGCTTCTACGACTATCGCTACCGCTTAGTGATAAAGTAAAGCAATTACAGGGCGTTTGCATTTCATACAAT
>NW_021286664.1:0-1875 GCF_002162155.2 Triticum dicoccoides
TATGCATTAATTCCAAATGCCCAAAATAAATGTCCATGAGCCACTAAAAATATTGGTTTGATTTTTATCTCTGTCCAATATTTTCAGAGAGCAACATGAGCATTTTCTTGGACCTTCTTGGAGAAATTTTTATTTGGGTTATTTTCAAAATGATTCGGAGGGTTTCACAAATCCCCATTTCAAGTTAAATGGAATTTTAAACATGATGCACACACTCTAATGCATGACTAGCTAGGGTGTGACAACTCACCCCCACTCAAAAGAATCTCGTCCCGAGATTTGGGTTCCTCCGGAAAGAAGGCGGGGTACTCGAGTCGAAGACGATCCTCCCTTTCCCAAGTTGCTTCATCTTCAGAATGGTGCGACCATTGTACTTTGAGGAACTTGATGTTCTGGCGTCGAGTGGTACGCTCGGCCTGATCGAGGATACGAATGGGGTACTCTCGATATGTAAGATTATCCTGGAGATCAAGCGTTTCGTGGTCCACTTCACGGATAGGATCCGAGAAGCAACGCGTGAGTTGAGAAACGTGGAAGACATCGTGGACTCTGGAGAGATGCGGAGGTAGTTCCAACTGGTAGGCAACTTCTCCTCGTTTGGCGAGAATGCGAAAAGGTCCAATGTAACGAGGAGCCAATTTGCCTTTGATACTGAAACGATGGGTTCCCTTCAGAGGGGTAACCCGAAGATAAGCCTTCTCGTCAACCTCGAAAGTCATAGCCTTATGTTTTCGGTCATATTGACTCTTTTGACGAGATTGGGCTGTTTTCAACTTTTCACGAACGATGCGAACTTGTTCTTCTGCTTCCTGAATCATATCCGGGCCAAAGAATTGTCTTTCCCCGGTCTCTGACCAGTTAAGGGGTGTTCGACACCGTCGTCCATAGAGAACTTCAAAAGGGGCTTTACCCAAGCTAGATTGATAGCTGTTGTTATAAGCGAATTCGGCAAATGGAAGGCACTTCTCCCAATCCATTCCGAATGAGATAACAGAGGCTCGAAGCATGTCTTCTAGAATCTGGTTGACGCGTTCCACTTGACCGCTCGACTGAGGGTGGAAGGCGGTGCTAAAGGAGAGACGGGTTCCCATAGCATTTTGGAAACTTTCCCAAAATCGAGAGGTGAAAAGACTTCCTCGATCCGAGTTAATTTCCAAAGGAACACCATGGAGAGACACTATTCAGGAGATGTATAAGTCTGCCAGCTGACTAGCGGTTATACTCTCACGAACAGGTAAGAAATGGGCTACTTTGGAAAGACGATCGACCACGACGAAAATAGCATTATTCCCTCTATTGGTCCTGGGAAAACCGGTAATGAAATCCATACCAATTTTATCCCATTTCCATTCAGGAATAGCTAAGGGTTGAAGGGTGCCAGCAGGCCGTTGGTGCTCTGCTTTTACACGACAACAAACATCGCAATTAGCAATATACTGAGCAATTTCTCTCTTCATCCTAGTCCACCAGAACCTCTGGCGTAGGTCCTGATACATCTTAGTACTACCGGGATGAATAGTGAGAGGAGATTCATGAGCCTCCTTAAGGATCAACTGCCGTAGATGCTGGTTCTTGGGAACCACTAGACGGTTCTCAAAGTACACAACACCATGATCATTTGTGGAGAAACAACTAGCACCTCCGCTAGCAATGTTCTCCTTGATCTTAGCTATTCCCTTATCTCGCTTCTGGGCAGCAATGATTTGATCCGTAAGAGTAGGTTTCGCCACCAAGGTGGAGAGAAATCCTTGAGGAACAATGTGAAGGTTAAGCTTCCGAAATTCCTCATGGAGAAGCGGTTGACTTTGTTGTAACATCAGATTGTTACAATAAGATTTACGACTTAGCGCATCAGCCATGACGTTGGCTTTCCCT
>NW_021286665.1:0-1576 GCF_002162155.2 Triticum dicoccoides
CAGTCGTCGTTGGAGTCCCACATAATCACGAGGAAGATGGCGATGGAGAAGAGCGCCGGGACGGTGCAGCCCACAAGGAAGATCATCGCCGACCGGCTGCACTCCTCGGGCTCCGCCGCCGCCAGCAGCTGCTGCTGCTCTGTCTCGGCCATCGATCACACCCGACCGAGTTTACCTTTTTTTTTCTTTATAAGGGAAGGGAAGAATCACCCGCGTAGCTAATTATTTTTCATGGTAATTCACAAGTTACGCAAGGACCGACATGACAAAACGAAAAAGCTAACAGAACATCTTTGAGCTTGACACCAACGCTCATCACCTGCCTCCGCAGTGTATGGAGCCGCACAGCCTGAGCTCAAACCAGATTTTTTTTGGCGGACTTAGTTCGTACTTGCGGTAGCGAGCAGCTCCCAATTCTGGTTGGAGGTGATTTTAACATTATTTGAAGACGGAAGGAGAAAAACATATGATAACTTTGACGACAGATGGTCATTTATATTTAATATGACCATTGAAAGCATGGATCTTAGAGAGATCGAGCTTTCCGGTAGAAATTCACTTGGGCCAACATGTTTCCAAATCCAACGTACGAGAAGTTGGATCGTGTCCTCGCCAACGTCGAATGGGAGCAGAAGTTTCCTCTGGTGACGGTCCTAGCGTTGTCGCGCGCGATTTCCTACCATACCCCATTGCTTGTTGACTCTGGAGAGGCAACTCATGTGGGAAATAAAAACACTTTCTCTTTCGAATTAGCATGGTTTGAAAGAGAAGGGTTCTTGGATCTGATAACACGGGAGTTGGCTAAAGATCCAGGCACTACTAGAAAAAGGCCTACTAATGGCGCACTGGTTTTGCCTACTAATGACGCACTACCGGTGCGCCATTACTATCACGCCACTAGTATTTTTTTACTGGTGCGCCATTAGTATCTGGTATACTAATGACGCACCACGCAGTGCGCCATTAGTATAGCCCACGGTGCACCATTAGTATCTGGTATACTAATGGCGCACCACGTAGAAGGGCGCCATTAGTAACATTTTTTTTTCAGATTTTTTTTAAAATTCTTTTTTCCAAAAAGAATTTTCAATTTATTTTTTCGTTTTTTATTAATCTCAAGTCACTATGGCTTAATCTCGGGTCAATATGCTTAATCTCAGGTCAAATCGCACTCCGTGGTCAAACTTCCCGAAAGGTCACCCATCCTCACACTACTCCAGCCCGAACACGCTTAACTTCAGAGTTCTATCCAACCCAGCAACAGCTCACTTCACAGACACTTGTTGATATATCTAGCATATCAATCCTATTATACCTTGTTGATGTCCAGGACTTTGTTCATGTTCATGACTATGATGAAATTTTGAAAAATATTTCAAACTTCCCGGTCATATTACGTCTCATTTTTTGAAAAAAAATTCAAAAAATAAATAAATTTCAAAATCAATTTTTTTGAATTTTTTTGCCTCTAGATCTTGAAAGCTCCGTAACTTTTTTCTGTTATGTTTTAACATGGGAAACTCATTTTCTTTTATTTTTTTGACATTTTTATTATTTTCTTTTATTTTTTATAAAA
>NW_021286665.1:2538-4715 GCF_002162155.2 Triticum dicoccoides
GTGGGAACTAACAGGCTTACGCAGATTGCGCATTATATGGTGCAGCCATCTCAAACCGCTTTCATGCTGGATAGAAACATCCTAGAAGGGGTTGTGGTCCTACATGAAACGCTCCATTAAATCCACACACAAAAAAACTAGATGCGGTGGTTTTTAAGATGGATTTTGAGAAAGCGTACGATAAGGTAAAATGGCCATTTCTTCAGCAGGCCTTGCAGATGAAAAGATTCGATCGGTCCTTGAGAAACCAGGTAGATTCTTTCACGCAAAAAGAGAGTGTCAGAATTAAAGTGGATAATGACATAGGTCATTATTTCCAGACACACAAGGGTCTGAGGCAAGGAGAATCGATGTCACCCATTCTGCTCAACATAGTGGTAGACATGTTGACGATCCTAATAAGAGCTAAGGATAATGGCCAGGTAGGCGGGCTCGTCCCGCATCTAGTGGACGAAGGAGTGTCCATCTTACATTACGCTGATGATACTATCATCTTTATGGAGAATGATTTGGCAAAAGCAAGAAACATGAAGCTTGTGTTATGCGTATTCGAACAGTTGTCGGGGTTAAAGATGAACTTCCATAAAAGTGAATTTTTCTGCTTTGGAAGAGCGAAAGACAAACAAGAAGCTTACAAAAAATTGTTTGGGTGTGAATTAGATTGATTGCCCTTTATGTATTTGGGTATACCAATTCACCACCGCAAGCTTTCCAACAAAGAATGGAAGTGCATTGAGGATCGATTTGAAAAGAAACTAAGCTGCTGGAAGGGCAAGCTTATGTCATATAAAGGCCGACTAATTCTCATTAATTTGGTACTCATGAGTATGAAAATGTTTCTCTTGTCCTTTTTTGAGGTACCAGTTGGAATTCGGAAAAGGCTGGACTTCTACCGATCGCGCTTCTTCTGGCAGAGCGATGAGTTAAAACGAAAGTACAGACTGGCTAAATGGGATATAATCTGTAGGCCAAAAGACCAAGGGGTCTTGCTATTGAAAATTTAGAGGTGAAGAACAGAGGTCTTCTCAGCAAATGGTTGTATAAGATATATGTAGAGACCGATGCCACATGGGCCCAGATTCTGCGTAATAAGTATCTGCGTTCAAAATCTTATCCCAGGTGATGGTCAAACCGACTGATTCACCATTTTGGAAGGAACTGATGAGAGTGAAATCAGTCTTCTTCAACAGAACAAAATTTATCGTTGGAAATGGTACTACCATGAGATTCTGGGAGGATACATGGTTAGGGGAGAAGCCCCTCGCAATCCAATATCCTTATCTATAATATTGTTCAGCAAAGAGACGCTTACGTTGCAACAATATTACAGTCCAACCCTCTCAATATTCAATTCAGGAGGACTTTAGCGGGAAACCGTTGGGAAGTTTGGCTCCATCTTGTGAGAAGATAGATGGATTTTCACCTTTCGCAACAGCCAGACCAGTTGCACTGGAAACTAACCAAGAATGGAGAGTTTTCGGTTAAATCCATGTATTTGGATATTATCAACACTGGCTCTATACCTCGATCGAAACATGTTTGGAAAGTCAAAGTGCCTTTAAAAATTAAAGTGTTTATGTGGTTTGTCCATAAACAAGTCATTCTAACTAAGAACAATTTGGCAAAACACAATTGGACAGGATCTAGAAGATGTAGCTTCTGTGATCGTCATGCATCCACTACTAGGAAAAACCTTATACACAGAATGTTACCAGTAGTGCTGTACAAAATTAAACACTACTGCTACTTAGTAGCAGCGCGCGTAAATAAACCGCGCTACTGCTATAACTTTAGCAGTAGCACGTACAAGCGAAAAGCACTGCTGCTATGTTTGAACTGGGCGCACATGGCTAGCCCAACCTAGCAGTAGCGCGTATACTGGCCTAGCGCTACTGCTCCTCTCCTTACCTGTAGCACGCTTACGTGTAAGGCGCTGCTGCTAACGAAAATAAAATAAAGTGAAAAACAAGTAGAAAAGTAAATGAAAATGAAAGAAATAGAAAAAGGAGAGAGGGGAAAAATAAAATGTAAGAAAAATAAAAGAAAAAAGGGAAAAAAGGAGAAAGGAATAGCATGCAGTAGCGGGTTTCAGGAAACGCGCTGTAGCTAACTTAGCTATAGCGCGTTTCAGAAACGCGCTACCATTATGTTTCACTTAAACAGCGGTCCCCCCCCCC
>NW_021286665.1:5460-8310 GCF_002162155.2 Triticum dicoccoides
CAGTAGGTTAATTAGGTGATGTTAAATGAATAACCTAAATGAATGAAATTAGTAGTTAACTGATTTTTTTTTCCTTTCATCATTATAGAGCACTAAAGTTAACTGAATTTTGTTCTATTAGTAGTTAAATGAATTTTCTTCTACACTTTGTTTTTGAATTAGCCTGTGAAATTTGGACATGTGGTTGCTCGTGTATATTTGGACATGTGTTGCGGTGTCGAAGAGGGATATTTGAACACTGTTTCCAGGGAATGATGGTGAGTGGCCTATGTTTTGCCGGAATGTTGATTCATTTCTGTTCCGGCAAATTTCAGGTTCTCGATTTGTCCACTTTTTAGCAAAGGTCATGCCGAAATTTTCCATGAATTTCGGCATGACTTGTGCTACAAACTAGGACATATCGAGTGCCCGGGATTTGCCGCACCAGGAAGGAGTCAACATTCCTGCAAAACAATAGGCCTTTTTATGTCATTATTCATTTTATTAGGTCTAGAATTAATTGACTAGATTTAATCATAGGAAACATGGCTAGCAACGATGAAGGACATGGTTCTGGTGATTGCGACGACGTCTACCGGGCGGCAGACGAATTTTTTAGCCTTACTGACGATCAACCGATGTTGTTGCTGGGCCCACTGGTGGCATCGAGGACTGAGACCGACACGCAGACCAGTGCTGAGACTGAGACCGGCGCTGAGACTTAGACCGGCATCAAGACCGGCGCTGAGACTGAGACCGGTGCTGCCTCGGGGAGCGGAGCCAGTGTAGAACCGAAAGCAAAGAGGCAACGGCTTCCTAGAAAACTCAGGACTACTAGACTAGTGGTCACGGAGGTGGACGACGGCATTTTTGAGCCAAAGGCGCCCGAGGAAGCGCGTCGATGCTACAACAATCAAATAGGCTTCATCGTACGGACAACCGCCACCATCAACGATGAGAAACTACAGAAGATAGAAAATATGAGGAGCTCCCTCCTAAAGAAGTTTCTCCAGATGCTGGAGTACAGACGGGATCACCAGAACCTTTGCATGTCACCTAGATCCGGCGATGCCCATATTCTGCAATGGGCAAAGAACGTAGGAGATATCGAGGATCATCGACTTCGAGCCGAGTTCTATCACATCCAGCGTGAACTTGCCCAAATCATCATGAAGGAGGTCGTCGGAAAAACAGGGATGTTATATGAAGAAGGACAAATGTCGTGGGAAGACGTTTGAACATGGGTAGCCGCTCAGCGTCTCGACCTGAAGCCTTTCACTAGGTTCGGGGACTATCTCCTTGACATTGATGGATGGCACGACATGTTGGAGTGATTGTCGACATATGACAATGTATCCGTTTAGTCCATACTTTCTGTACGACAAAACTTTGAGTTATGCATTGTGAAACTTGATTTGTGATGTAATTAAACCGTCCTCCTCCTTGACTAGCGAAAATCACTCTAGTTAGGGCATTTTGGGGTACGATGAACTTTGTTATTTATGCTTATGATATGTTATTTCTATTTTTGCCAAGTCTGTCTCTTTCTGTTGCTCAACTATATATGTTGCATATCATCGACTCATGTGACGATGCAGGCGCATAGATCATCGATGGTGAATAAGTGCTACTCCAGGAGTATAGACAAGTGGCCGGAGTGTCAGGCCCAGTTGTACCGGTTTCCAGTTTCCGAGCGACAGGCAGTAGTTAGTTTAGGTTCACGCTAATGCAAGAGAGGGATACGAACTCATGTACTCAAAGTGATAGCTCTTCTCGCGTATACCGCTGTTTAGATGGATGACGATGTATTTGCAAGTAATCGAGACTTGTATCGCTATTTTCGAGATGATGACGAGAGACCACTTTGTGTTGGATGATGATTATGATGATGACATGATTTGATGAGACTAATTGTATGTATATGCTATGATTACATTTGTATGTGTATGATATGCTAAAGATTATTGTATAAAGCCTATTCAAATACAAAACAAATATGTAGGAAAAAAACTAATAAAACTAGTAGTAGCGAGGGGGCAAATTTAGCAGTAGCGCCGCATTACCAGTAGCGCTTCCCGGTAAACATCGCTGCAGATAATATCAGCATCGCCCTTTTCTAAACAGCGCTACAGCTATTCATGTATAGCAGTAGCGTGGGACAACAGGCGCTACTGCTATACGTTAGCTGTAGCGCCTTATTATAGCGCATGTCCCTGCGCTACTGAGAGGCCCAAAACCCACGCTGCTGCTAGGCTTTTCCCTAGTCGTGATCTATCAAACACCTCTTTCTTGACTGCCCAATGGCAAAAAAATTATGATGGTCTATCCACATAGTATTTAACATTACTCCTTCGAATACCATCCACGCGTTATTTGGGACGTGGCTAGATGGAATAGAGTCAGAAACGGTGAGACATATCCGTGTAGAAGTCTGTGCTTTATTATGGGCAGTATGGAACTGTAGGAACGATTTGGTTTTTAACAGAACAACACATATTCATTTCTTCCAGGTTATTTTTCGGGCCACTGCACTGATCCGTATGTGGTCGCTACTCACTCCAATGGATGCCAGGGAGCGTATGGTTACTGGGTCTATCCGGTGGGAGACGGTAGCACGGGCTATCTTCAACCGGTTTGGATGGCGGTCATGTAATAGGATATGTGTTTAGTTTCCTATCTACTTTTTGTCTGCCGGTTGTGGATATCCTGGTTTTTTGTGTTATTGCTCTTTGTGAGCATTTTTACCTTTTTGAGACATGGAGAATTTGTTGAACCTTTTGCTTATTAATAATATGGCCGTATGCATCATTCTGATGCAGAGGCCAGAGGATAACCTCCTTTTCGAGAAAAAAAAACCACAACAGCAGCCAT
>NW_021286666.1:0-2188 GCF_002162155.2 Triticum dicoccoides
GTGGCACGGGCCAAAGCTGTTGCCTCCCGTCGTCAGCGGCTCCTCATCCCCGCGGTGCCGGGAATCCCACAGCGATTCCTCGCGGCCATGGCTCCTCTTCAGGCGAGCTGGCCCCGGCCGTGCGCTCGAGGCCGTCGTCGCTCCAGCACCGACCGCTCTGATGTGGTCGTGCAGTCCCGACCAACCCCGTCCACCAGTTGACCACGCCCCTTTTTTCTTTATGTCGCCGACCTTACGCGGATGGTCCATCTCCTCACTCTATCTTCCTCCGCCATTCGCTGCCACCAGACGACCACCATCGCCGTCGGTCCTTCCCTCCGCCATCCTCCTAGTTGTGCGTTGGGGAGCGGGGTGGGTGGCGGCGCCTGCGGATGAGATGCGATGTGGGGGGATGGGATGATGTGGGCAGGAGGGAGCTGCGGGCGGCGGGGCAGTCCGATTCGGGCCCAATATTGTAGGGGTTTCTTTGTAAAATTGCAACTTTATCCACACTTTAAGTAGAACTGCGGGTCAATTTCTCAGAAACAGGGGGACTTTTTTTGCAAAACAGCCGGCGACGGACGACAGAAACCCACGGCGCTTTATTATTAGGTAGAGATAGAGATAGAGAGGTAGAGAGGTAGAGATAGAGATAATGTGGGCCTGGACATTATTATTTTCGGCCGAACAGGGCACAACTACGTTGGTTAGTCTATAGGATTACGGGGTCCTCCTAACGGGCGCCTTCAGCGCCGGTTACCCGTTGTGGCGCCCATACGCCCGCGAACTGGGCCGGCCCAGCTTGCCTCGTTCGCTTTTTCCACTTCTGCTCGTTCGCACCCCTTGCTCCCTCGTTCATTCTCCCTCGATCGCCTACTTCGCTCCCTGGATCGGTCAAGTATTGACTTTTGACAAAAAAAAACGAAAACTTTCGTGAATTCAAGAATTTTCATAAAATTTGAAAGAAAGTCCAGGAACTTATAAAAAAGTTCACAATTTGAAAAAAGGTTCATCGATAAAGAAAAATAGGTTTTGCAAAAATTAAAATCTTAAATATGCGAACAAATGATTCGAAAATCGTACGCAAATTTCGAATATTCCTTTTATTTTAAATGTGAACTATGTTTTTCAAAAACTGAACAAAGTTCGAAATTTGAATACATTTTTTTGTACTGTGAACAATTTTTCGAAAGCGAATTTAGAATACACATTGAACATTTTCTTAGTACAGGGTGAACATTATTCAAAGAAACACCGAACATTTTAAAATACACTGAACTTTTTTTGAATACATGCTGAACAAAATTTCTCTACACGATGAACATTTTTTATACACATTGAACATTTTTTCAATGTATGGTGAAAATATTCAAATACACATAGAACTTTTTCTAAAATACGACGAACTCATTTTGAATGCATGCTGAACAAAATTTCTATACATGATGAACATTTTTTTATACACACTGAACATTTTTTCAATGTATGATGAAAATTTTTCTTCAGTACGGTGAACAAAAATTTGGAATTCAGAACTATTTTTGAAACGTGAAAAAAATTCAAAAAAATGAACAAAATTGGAATTTCGAAAAACATTTTCTGAAAAGTCAAACGAATTTCGAAAAATCTGAACATATTTTCGATATTGAAAAAAGTTCATCCAATTCGAAAATAGTTCATCAAATTTAAAAAAGTTCACTGGTTTTCAAAAAAAGTTCATTGAATTTGAAAAAAGGTTCATCGATTTTGGAAAAACTTCATGGAATTTGGTGAGAAAAGTTCATCGATTTGGCAAAAAGTTCACCGAATATGAAAAAAGTTCATCAATTTTGAAGAAAACTTCATCGAATTTGAAAGAAAGTTAATAAAATTGAAAAGAAGTCCGTAGATTTTGAAAAAGACAGAAAAAGGAAAAATAAAAAGAAAAGGAAAAAATAAAGTACAACAGAAAAAAAGAAAAAAAGAAAAAAGAAAAGCATGTGGTCGCGTAATTTAAAAAGGAAAACAAAAAAAGGAAAAAGAAAGAAGAACGAATACTAGATGAAAAAACTAAAGCTGAACCATATCCTATCCTGTGGTCGCGTGGTTGAACAAGCTGTCCTTGATGCGGCGGCAGGTGGTTCGAATCCTGGTACCTCACTTTTTTGCGGATTAAGACAAAAAATAAAAACACGTAATGGGCCGGCCAGATTAACGACTCCTAATTACT